>NC_031773.1:70843498-70844926 GCF_001522545.3 Parus major | reverse complement strand
GAGAGGAGAGGAGAGGAGAGGAGAGGAGAGGAGAGGAGATTTATTCGTTTAAAGCCCTCCCCTTGCTTTTAATGGAATATGATTTGATTTTTCTAAAAGGTCATGTTGGAGTAAACTAAAGTTTAACTTCTGTTAAAACACAATATTTCAGCTTTCCATAAGCAACGCATTTTTGAAAATATTGAATGGCTCTTTCTCGGTTCTTTCAAAACCTTTCTCTCCTTATTTTTCCTAGGACAGATCCCTAAGTTTGTAAGTGGATTCATGAGCTGTTTTAATTTCTCCAGAACTCTCTGTCTGGATTTACTATCTGTGGAGCACTGGAGCCATGTGGTGCTCTCAGCCCTCGTGTAGAAGAGCAGACTCACAGCTCAGCCATCCCCCGGGACTCAGGAGGCCTCAGCACAACTTTTGGTTCTGCCAACTGTCTTCACCCAAGGCCAAATTCTTGAAGGCGCTTCAGCAAGCTATTTTTTATTTTAAAAGCTGCCCAAATTGGCTGGGTATCTAACACAGACATTGACATGATCATTACAGCCAGCAAAAGCCCTGGGGTGATGCAGGATGGTAGAGCTCCCCTTGCACTTGTTTGCTGGGTGCTTCCTTCAGGATGAAAAGCCACCCAGAGATGTCACCCAAAGATGCTGGTGGACTCTGGGTTTGGCACCCAGATCTGTAAGAGACAAATCTAATCTGTCCCTGATTACTTCATTACATTAATTGCTACATGGCAAACTGGCAACCCAGTGCACTAATAAAGATGATAGCTTAGAAAAAAATATTGAGTATGGAAGGTGTTATGTAATTCAGAAGTATTCTGGGGAAATGACTGCAAAGCAGAGCTACAGAAAGGCTAGAACACCAGTCAGTTTTCTATCAGCCTCCCTTGCAATCTATGTCCCCAAATTCTCCTCATCCCCTCTGAGATAGTGCACTCCTGGGTGACACTGTGGCACAGATAGTTAATCCATCAGAATGATTTTTAAGTCCAGACAGATCTGGGATGGTCTTTTCATAACTTAAAAATCAAAGGTGGTGGTTACTGTGAAGGGACGCACTTCCACTGTCACCACAAAGACAGGAAAGGCGAGGAAAGTGTCAAAAGAGGTATTTGTCCCACATTACAACTGGCAGCACTACTAGGGAAGCAACTGTCACACAGTATCATAATTGTGTTAAAAAATCAATAATCAAAAAAATAATATTTTTTTCTCTTTTCTGACCTTGCTTTCTTGGTGATATCCCACACCTTTGTAAGAGGCTGTGAGCCCCTCAGAGCAGGGGGTACCACTGCAATCAGAGGTACAACCACAGGTACAGACATATCCAAGCTGCCCTAGAGCTGCCCCATTCACTGTTGCAGGTGCAGCAGCAGTGGCCTGGAATTCAGGAGGCGCTAACTACCGAGGTGTGCAAGAGTAAGAGGCA
>NC_031773.1:70827363-70836682 GCF_001522545.3 Parus major | reverse complement strand
CCAACGTCCTTCCCCGAAGCCGAAGAAGGCCCAGCTAAAAAACTGTCCCCACCCTCTTTTTCTGCCCGTTTTCCTCCCCCCCTGGGCCCGGCCACTCTTTGTCCGTTTTGAGCACCCTTAAGTACCGGCAGTTAGGTTGTCTCAGCACAACAAGGTCACAAATAAAACTAAATTCAGTTCAGATGCTGCAATCACAGCTCCAGGTTCACACCTAAGATGCAGCTGTGAACACTTCACTGATCCCCTGGGTTGTTTAAGGCATTATACACATCTATCCTACACGTGCACTACCATATTATATACAGGTTACATGAATTCATTGTCCAAAGTGATAGCCTGACTTCTGCACTGGTATTGAGGCTCCATTGTGGTTCCTGGGAATTACAAATTAAATTATTAAATATGGCTGATCTCTGAGCAACTGTACTTTTCAGAGCTCACACACTGTGTGTTCTCTTTAGGCAAAACTTTTCTGTCCAGTCAGTTACACTCACTTAGAATTACTTCCATTGTTAAGGCCATTAATAATGTTTTTGTGCAATGATCATACCCAAGACGCTAAAAGCTCCCTCCTTTGTAAATGAAATCACATCTTTCTTAAGGCAAGAACTTGAAGGTGAGTCTCCTGCATCACAGGGAGATGCTGCACCAGTTTCTCACTCCTCTAGCACTCCCTCAATGTCAGGGCAGGGAGTGGCCTAAAGATGCCTTTGCTACCTCTGGTGGGGCAGATCTTTCTCTCTTGAGCTGAAATCCTTCCCTGCACCCAAGTTGCTGCTGATGACAAATTCCAATGAAAGATCATTTTTGTAGCAAGTCAGTGTTTTGTTGAACAAAACATCTTTTTCTGAGCAATTCTTTATCTGCTCATGCCTCATCACTGCCCAGCCCTGCAGACCTCTGGTTCTGCAGAGGGAAATGTGGGTAGAAATGAATTCTCTCCTCTTTTCCAGTTGCAACCCTGGCCTGCGGGCACCTGTGTGGACTCACAGAGCTGCCTCGAGATGTGATTTTTTAGAGGACTTTCCTGCAAAGAAATGAAGAAAGGATCCTTGGAGGGTGCACCCAGGGTGTAGGCAGGAGTGCTGTGTTGCTTGAGAGCGAGTTCTTAAAATGAATGACACTGTGCATAGTCCCTGTGAAATTGTCATCCATAAGAAACCCTCTTGGATCAGACACTTGTACAGACAGGTATTTTCCTAGCTGACACTGCATCCGTTTGCCCAGTTCTGTAAATCATAGAATTGCCAAGGTTGGAAGAGCAACCAACAAGGTTTATGAGCAACAGGTTGAATCCCCAGCCTTGGAGATGGATAAGGAGGTCGATTTAGTTTTCAGACTGCTAACTTTTCACAGGCAGCCAGTTCTCACTTAAAAGGCTCAGAAACTCCCCTCTGGTAGAATGGATGTAAATAGTGAAGCATCTCTGTTCTGACAGAGGAGTGGACCATGCTGTCTTACAGTGCAAATTTTTAAGTCCAAAAAGAATGGAGAGAAAAGGGTACATATGAAAAAAAAAGGATTCTGACTGCCAAGGAATCATCTGCATGTGAACAATAAAAATAAGCAAGTACTGCTCATCTTGGAACTGGGAAGTGCAAGCCTGAGGGTTGTTTGTGCATCAACTTGTCATGGTGGCTTTACAAGTGTGTTCCTGCCTGTTTATTCATGGCTGCAGTGAGAGCAGCCTGCTTTCCACCCAGTCTGTACTGTAAGCAAGAAATATAACTTGCAGATAAGTAGTGCTGTGGGGAGACAAAACACTCATCAAAAAACTGTGGGAACTTCGGTGTCTTTATAAAATGTGTTTTGATGGGAAAGCAAGTACAACAACAAAGCCATCTTACTGGTAACATTTCTCCTAATTTCATTAACAATTTAATTTTGAAAAGAAGAAAGGCTGGCATAATTCATTTGGTTGTAATTAGAGGGGTGAAGTAATAGGTGACTAGGGTTTGCGAATCACTCTGGTTGTTTTGAGAAACCAGTGTATAAAAATATTTTTTTGCTTATGATTTCTTTCTTAAAAAAAAACAAACACAGACCTATTCCAGGTATATTTTGTAGCTTAAATGAGGCTTGTGATAAGTGCTGGGGTAAAAGCAGAGGTCCAGGGGAACTAGAAATAATAATTTTGAAATTGTTTTACCATGTCTTGAATTTTTATTCAGACTTCATGAGCTCTTTTCAATACATGTCTTCAGTGCCTCTTACCACAACATGCTCTTCTTAAGCACCGGCTTGTTAAGCTCACAGGGAGACAGGCAGTCACCCACTTAATGATCTTCTGTAGTGTATTTTTTCACACTGCATGAGATGAGAGCTGGGTTTCAGGAGGAGAGAAGTGTTTTGCTGTTGGGGACCTATTTGCCTGAGCAGGGGAAAAAAAAAAAAAAAAAGCCAGATGATATCTGGATTCTGGATAGCAATGATCATAAAGAAGATCATAAAGTGATTTTTACTAGAGTTCAGATCTTGGTCAATGAGATTCATGTTTGCATATCTATGAGTGAGCGGTGAGGGTCCTGCAGCAGGTGTTGTGTGGGGAAAGGCTCAGCACCACCATGGCACCTGTGTCCATAAAGCCATCACCTACCATGGATTGGTTGGGTTGGGCTGGGAAGGATTAGTGGCACAATCACCCTGTCCCCTCCTTGGGGCAACAACTGCCAGTGCCACACTTCCCTCCTGCCCCTGGCCAGCCCTGCTCCCTGACAGTGGAGAGATTTGGCTGCAGCTGTGAGGACATCAGGGTGGGCACCTGTGGCCAAGGAGGCACAGCTGCAGCAATGCTGAGCACCTGTGGGCCAAACATGCCCAGCTGAGTGTGCCAGGGCTAAGATCCTTGTGCAAGTCCTGCACACCCCACTGCCAGCACCTGGGAATGATGATGGAGCTACTGGAGTTGGGGGAAAAGGGGGTTGCCAGAGCCCCGTTATCTGATTTTACTCAAATGCCCTGCAAAGTCTTTCTGTGAGTTTCTAGGGAATTTGCTAGAGCTGTGCAATGTGTGGAGGAAACCACTTAGGTACCTGAAGAGTTAAGTGTCTGTTGAGGAACTTCCTCTTGAGGGGAAGAGGAGAGGCAGGTGCTGAGCTCTCCTCTCTGGGACCAGGGATGGGAATTGGGAGTAGCCTGAAGTTGTGCTGGGAAGGTTTAGCCTGGACATCAGGGAAAGGTTCTTCCCTCAGAGGGTGTCGGGCACTGAACAGGCTCCCAGCAATGGTCATGGCCACGAGGCTGCCAGAGCTCCAGAAGTGTTTGGACAGCGCTCTCAGGGATGCACAGGGTGGGATTGTTGCGGTGTCTGTGCAGGGCCAGGAGTTGGACTGGATGATCCCTGTGGGTCCCTCCCAGCTCAGTGCATTCTCTGTGTATGTGAAGGCCCCCTCAGAGACTCCTTCCCTCATGTAACCAGGTGTACCCCAACACCTGCACATGTGTCTGGCTGCTTCTAGGGCTGTTCTCAGTGTTCCCACTTCTGACCAGCCAAAACAGGCCATTGCTTTTAGAACAGTTTATTCTATTGGCCTCTACTCTTTATTTAGGGATGCTTGGAAATATTCAGGGAACAGCCTGGAGGCCTGCCAGCATTCCTGTGGACCCTGTGATGTCTTGCTGGGCGTGACTAAAGTTAGGGTCTCTTGGGCCCCAGCAAACAGCCAGAGAAAAGGCATGGGGCGGATGAATTGTCTTGGTGACTGCATATGTCCCATGAATGTCAACTGGACAGTGCAGGACTGTCTGGTTTTGTACTGCTGCTTCAGACTCCTAAATAAATTGGAGTGTCTAACTGGGACAGAAACATGAGCACAGCCATATTTTTTTCCTGGTAGGAAATAGACTGTGGGACTTCTAAATGTTCAGGTCAGTCTGAAATAAAAATATTTGCTGTGTTTGTTCCATTTATTTATTTATCTAATATTTCTAGTCCATGAAACTGTTTTCTTGATTAATTTTTTAATATATTCAAAACAAAAGACATTAAGAAACTGAACTTAACGTGTCAAGGTGCTATTGGAGGGTCTGTGTTTCCTATGTTCTCTGCATGGTAGTGCAGCTCAGCTCAATTCAGTAGGAATTGGTGGCTTTTGGGAAGCTCTCACGTATGAAAGAGCCACCCTCATTTTTCCTCCAAAGAAGTCAATAACACAAGGAAAACTATTCAGCCAATGTACCCATACACTGATATGAACAAAACTTCTAAAAAGGAGAGCCTATGCCAGTTTATGGGAGCTATTAAAAGGGTGTTGAGTTTATTATGCTGACTGGGAAATGGACAGAGGCCACCAAACTCATTTCACAAAGGCTGCTACAAATCCTTCAGTCAGTAAAAAGCTTCAGTCATCCATGGCTGGATTTGAGCTGGCAACTCTGTATCCCTTCAGCGCTCAGCCCCTCCTCCCCAGTTTTTATGGTCGGCAGGTGTGTGTGTAGGAGAGACTGTGGTCTCCCATTTAATTTGTTGCTGCTGATTTATGACATAATATCAGTTAGGCAGGCTTCATAAAGCTGGGGGCCAGGAGGCACAGCTCGATCATCTGCCCTGTCCTCCTGTGCAGCACAGCCCATTAAGTTTCACCTGGATACCAGTATATTAAGCTTACAAATGAAATTGAGTCTACAGCACTTTTAAGTACACAGGAGATTAAACCATGTGCCACAGATGAAAACAGGAGAGACAGAAAGTCGTTGCTGCTCAAGAGCTCTTCAGTCTCAAGAAAGAGGAGAGCTGAGAGAAGTCCAGCTTGTATCAGCAGACAAAACCACCCCTGTCATGGAGAAAGAGGGCATAGTCCCCAGTTAAAAAAAGAATGAGGCAAAGAAATCTAAACTGAGAGAAAAACAACAGCCAGAAACTTGTGCCAACCTGATCTGTGAGCAAATCATATCTTAAATCCAGATATGGGGATAGGCAGAAGCCTGGGTACGACAAGAAGGAACTGCAGCAGGAATAGAGGATAAAAACCTCTCTACCATCACATTCTCTTTCTTTCTCCCTTCAAGCTTCTGAGGAACACTAAAGGGGGAAAAAAAGGCAAAAGGATGCCTTTATGGATAATGTTAGAACTGCCTTTTATACAGGTTTATAAGGGCACTCAGAGACTTTGGGCATGTGATGCTGAGGAGTGATGAGTGTAATGTCATTTCACAATGAAATATTACAGCATGGGGAAAACCAACCCTTGGGACAATCCATGACACCAGGGCAGCTATCCTGAGCCCTAACTTTCCTGACTAGGAAACTAATGACTAATGAGGAACACACTTGGAACTAATTTACTGTCAGACTGGGGGCAAAAATTATAGTTTTCTTTTATTCCATCAGAGCAAAAGCATCACTGGAGAAAAGGTAGTCTGAGCTCCACAGTTTCTAAAGAATTAAGAATGAGACCAAAGAGAAGCATTATAAGAAAATACAAAGTTAAAACAATATTTGGTGGAGTTTGGCGTCTTGTTGCCTTCAACAAGTTTTAGGGAGAAAACATACAATACCTTCCTTGGAATTATTAGGTGAATTATTATATGACTTTTTAATAGGTCAAAATCCTCAGTCATCATCTCCTTTCCAACCTTATTCTTCTGTTTCAGCACTGTCTGTTGCTGCCCAACAGCATGGTGTGATTTCATTTGTGCAACTAATTTTGCTCATTTTAATGGTATTTCTCTAGCAAAAAAATTTGCATGTGTACTTGGGGTTTCTTTTGGGTCCTGATGAAGGCTCTGCCTTTGCAGAGAGTGAGTCTGTCTTTCTCTGCACTTGCCTTATGCTTTCTTAAGTTCATCCATGTCATATTATTGAACCTGATTCAAGGGGGACTTCAATTGCTGAGTCTTATTTCCTTTACCCATGTATTGGGTAAGGATATTCCACAGCTTGTCCACTCCCTTGAAGTAATTTTTTCCACTGATATATCCAAGTTTCCCCTTCTGGTTGTTTTCTGAACATCATGGTTTTAAGGAGTAGAACTATCTCTGGTCCTTGTCTATCTGACATATTTCTCTTTAGCTGCACTAATTTCAGGAAAAATAGAGTCTTGTGGACACCATCACCAACTTCTATTCTGAATAACTTCAGGAGGAAAAAGCTGATGCTATTAAAGAAAAAAATAAAAGGAACATCGGAAAATAATGGCATAAACTGAAGATTTTATAGATTCCAGATATAAGTATTGAGCCAAGTTTTCTTGTGCAATGATGTCACCTGCACATACAAAGTGATGCATAAAGCTTCTTTTGAAAAAGCCCCTCTTGCACCAGACTCTCTTTTGATGGTTTTCTATGCGCAAAGGAGAATTTGGGCTCCCTCCACAAGGTGGGAGGGAAAAATTAGGAGCTGTGGGGAGAGACTGGAAGGGAAAACAAGAAAATTATGAAGGTTGTTTTAATAAACCAAAAGAGAGAAGGATGAAAAGTGCTGGAATATATGTCTAGAAGGAGAAAGTGTAAAAGTGGAAAGGAAAGAGAAAATTCAGTAAAATATGTAAAAGTCAGAGATCAGCAAGCCAGATTTTCACCTGGCGTAAGCAAACTCCACTAAGTGAGTAGAGCCGAAATAAGACTCAACAATTGAGAGTCTATCCCATTTTGTTCCATCAAGGAAATAAAACCAGGAAATTTACTTTATAGAGAACCTAGAACTCATGAATTAAGTATTATTTAGCTGGTTCCCAGAAAATAATCAGCAAGAACCCTGCTAAGGCCAATTCTATAAATACTACCTGATTAGACTAGTTTTATATTTTAGGAAGCCTGGTGTTCATACACTCAGTGCGGGTCCTGGGGATGCTCAAGAAGATCCAAATGCAATCCCTGGGGTCCTGGATGTGTCCAAGCACAACAGGGAATATCTGAAGGCAGACTGGGATTTGCCCACTGCATCTACACATTCAAAACAGGTCACTCAACTTTCTCTGAACCTTCATATTTGTATCACTCAGACCTCAAGTTAATCACAGCAAGCAAAGAAGGCAACCAAGCACAGCCTCTAGGTAGCAACTGCTAGGTCATCAGAAAGTTCTAGAGAGCTGCTGGCCCAGCTTTGGAGGACAGGACTATTTGATTTGACACAGAATGAATAATAAATCAAATAACTATCCCCATAATTAAACCTCATGGAAGGCTGCCCTTTTTGAAAAGCTGCAATAGTCAAGGCTAAAGGCAGGGAGGACTCCGGAGCTCCCCTCCCACCCTCAGTCTCTTCCTGCTGCACTGTGGCAACCCTCCATCCATCTGGAAATGCTCTGGAGTTCGGAGGAAGCTAGAGAGCAGCAATGTGCAGTGATCCCTCTCCCAGCCTGGGGAGCTGTGCCAGGGACCAAGTTCAAGACCTGGACAATGCCCTGCTTGGCCAGTTGATTGGCTAGAAAAATTAATTTACAGCCACATTATGGAGGAGGGCCCAGATTCCACAGAACACTGAAGTCCCTGAAAGCTTGGCTGAAAAATCAGTAGTGCTGCTACAGCAGCTGAGATTTCCACTTGTTGCAAACAGAGATGAAGTTGGGATGGCCACGTACACAGGAAGCCCAAGGGGACCTGCATCTCACCCTGGGTGATGCTGACTGCAGGCCACAGCCAGGAACAGAGCCCTGCTTTTCACCATGACCACAGGTAAGGTCTGATCTTCTCGCCCTCCCAGGTGGTGGGTGTTTAAAAGGAAGGAATCACAGAGATGCCCAGAGCTGCAGTACCTTGTAGCTGAATGCATCATGTGGAAACACTTCTCCTTTGTGTTAAAACAACAGAACAGGAACAAGCAGATGTTTTCCTGGAGGTTAAGAGCATATTCCTCAGCTCCTGGAGAAGAGCCAGGATATCTCCCAGGCCAGCAGGATTGCCTGGTGCTATCAGCTACCACATCTCTATTTCAGTGTCTCCCTGACTCTGCTATGTCATTACATTTAGACAGTGGAAGGATTTACAATTACAGAGGAAGGCTTGCTGAAATACTGTGCTTAGGAAAAGGCTGGCCCCAGTCTGGAGTGAGAGAAACCATCAAGCATTGGCTTAAAATCTTCTGCAGCGTACTGTGACACCCAGCCCTCCCCATGGGGGCTGTGGCTGCTGAGATGTGCAGCACTGGGAACAGCAGGAGAGGAAGACTAAAAAGAGGGATTCTAAAAAAGTAACACAGATGAAAGGCCTATTTTTACTGTAGCAAATGAATATTTTTCAAGAACTTTCAAAAGCTTTATTTCACATTTTCATTTGAACATTATTACCTTAGAGAGAGGATGCACCTTCTGGCAGTAAAACAAAGCACAATAAATGCTGCAAATTTAATCTGACTTCCCATGTTTTGGGATAAAAGAAGAGGTTTTGAATCTGGTAAAAAGTACGCAACACATTATTGTCTCTAAGTAAGTGGCTACTAAGAATAGACCTTGACTACCTGCCTCATTCATTGCCCTCAAAACATGGGGAGCCATTTCTTGCAAAAGGTGTGCCAAGGCTGTTCAAAGGAAGTGGCTCATGAAATAAAACTTTACAGCTAAAAATAAAACTTCACTTTTTCCCAAGACTCTGGCTTAACAGCCCCCTCTGTTATTCTTCTTATTCTGATGATTCTTCCTGTTATTTGTACAGCTGAGCCAAAGTTTCCAGGCAATTCACAAAGTTACTCAGAGAGCTCAAGTGGCACATGAGGTATTACAAATGGTAATTTTGACTCTTGTTTACACTACAGTTTCATTTACACCCATTTTTAGACTCTCTTTACTT
Organism: Parus major; assembly: GCF_001522545.3. Taxonomy (NCBI): domain Eukaryota; kingdom Metazoa; phylum Chordata; class Aves; order Passeriformes; family Paridae; genus Parus; species Parus major. The sequence goes on along the minus strand of NC_031773.1, from coordinate 70,827,958 downwards.
TCAAAGAGGTATGAGGGGCCTTCTTCTTTGGTAACAATATCAGAGGTATTCTATATGTACCATCAAACTATTGTTATTAATTGAATTATAGTATCTCCTAAGCAAGTTTTGGGGTTTTCCAAGAAGAATTCAATGCTTCGTAAAATTCCACAGAAATCAAGGGAATAATAAAAAGAATTGTTTTTCCCACTCCTATTAGATTTCAGCTAATAGGAGTCAAGAAATTTTCAACTACATGAAAGAAAACTGGAAGAGCAATAGAGTGCAAACTAGGTTACCCAAAACAGGTTCTTTCTGGAGTACATATGCAGGAATGCTTTTGCATAAACTTTTGCAGCCTTCTCTTCTTCATAATCTCAATGATAGTGATTAATTTTATAATTCATTAATCATATTTCTCTCAGGTGAAGGTAAGATTATTAAAATATGTCGCTGCCCGCTCGGCCCTTTTTGCCTCGGCCAGCTGTGGCCGATGTCAGCAGCAGGAAGGGGGAACCAGGCAAGCACTGCGAGGCTCAACCTGGAACCTCCAGAGCTCCTCTGCGCTCTGGCGTTTTGGCTCACAGGGCGACACGGGTTGTGGCGAAGGGAGAAA
>NC_031773.1:70785782-70827028 GCF_001522545.3 Parus major | reverse complement strand
ACATAGATTGATAGGGCTTAGGGGCAGGATTGGGGTGATGGATGGGGAACAATCTGGAAAAATGGGAAGGGTTTACAATGATGGGCAACTGGGGACAAACCATTCTTTATGACAGGGGAGCAACTGGGGTAAACCACCTCTGAACTTAATAAAACCAAACAAATGGGCGGCAACAAAAATACTTTTCAGTAGAAATGCAAGGAAGGTATTTCTCCTACAGAAATTCGAGGGTTTTTTTAAGGGCAGTTTTTCAGTTAGCACTGTAGGTGCAAAATTAATCCAGTCAATTTCTCAATACGCATAACCACCCCAAACCTGCTTTCAGTCGACCAGAGTATAATTTATTCTCTTGCCTTTCCCAACAATTAGGGATAACAGAGGAAGATAATATTTAATGTAATGAGATATTTATATATACACTTGTAAAAAAATAATTTCACTGTGTAAGGTATTTTTATACTTGAACACTGCACTAGTATTTTTTAAAAAACCTTTACTATAGATGAAAGAGAGAGATATTTGAAACTGAATAATGTTTTTTTTTCCCCATTCAATTTGCATAAGCGTCTTTTTATTTCTCTGCCTTTTCTGTCTTTCTCCCTCCAACTTTTCTTGGCTGGTGCAAATGTACATGAGATACTCTCTCAATGAAAGCTCACACAGATTTTTCAAACTTTTCACAGGGACAGCTCAGGTCCAAGGAGCATGCCTGCACATGTGGGGATTTTTAGTATGAGACTTTTTGAAGGTAGTCAGGCTGGATTGAGCTCAACCCATATAATCCACTAACATTTTTTGTTGTATGGGATGACATCACCTAAAATTGGCTTTTGATATGGGGAGCAGGGCTGGTTCAGAGCATGCTGAAAGCGCTAGGAGTCTCTCTACTGATTGCAGTGCACTTATGATTAAGTCCTTTAATACCATCTGTAGAAGGCAATTTCAAACATTCCTTTCATTTAAAAAACGTACAGACCCTCTGGGGCAGAGCAAGGCTTTAAGAAGCTACCTTCATCCAGTGGGGCTACCAGTCTACCTGCTCTCTGCATGTTCCAGAGCCCTGCAAATTGCCCTCAGTTTTTGTTTAGGTTGAAAAGATCGTAACGTTCATTGTATCATCTTGACAGCTGAATGCAGAGACCCCTTGAATCAATAAAATACTGCTGATATGCCAGGGGCTGAAAAGCCTTTGCTTCACTTTCACTTTTTATTCCCACCAAATTGCCATTCACATTTCAGCAAAATTAAGTATCCTTCTGTTTAGGTGCCAGCAACTGATGGGAGCAGTAAAAGAAGTTAATTGAAAGCTACCGGCTGCAATACTCAGATAAGATTAAAAAAACCCCAACAAAAGAAAACAAAATGAAATGAAACAAAAAACAAACAAAAAACCCACCAAAACAAAAAAATCCAAACAAAAACCTAAAAGAGAGAAAAAGTCATTGCTTCATAAAAGTCCTGACAGAGAGTTACTTAGGACTATAAAATATAGAAACTTCATGTTCTATTTTTGGAAGGTTCTGTTGCATGGACTTCTTTTTGCACTCAAGTGACTATTCTGACTTTGCAGCAGTCTGTGAGAACCAGTCTGTGTCAGGTGGCTCCCTGCCCTGTGCAGGCCATTGTCCCCACCCCTCTGTCTCCAACCAGCTCAGGGCCAGGTGTTGCCCACCCTCACCCACAGAAAGCTCTTCCCTCCTGAGCATTTCTGCTTGTGGAACATCCCACAGATCTCCCTGGGAGAAAAGGAGAGGCCTGGGGACATGCACAGCCTCCACCTGAGCACGGGCAGATGAGGAGGGAGAGATGGGGCTGCAGCTGGGCACCTGTGGCTGCCACCAGCACTGATGCTCCACGTGGGATGGAGCTGCTGATGACAGCCAGAGTGCCCCAGGGGAAAATGGGAAGTACATAGGAAGCAGGAGGGAGAAACTCACTGGGTAGAAGGAAGCACAAAGCCCCTCTAGCCCCTTCTCAGGAAAATGTGAGCTGTGGGGACTGTAAAGTCCCACAAGCAGCAGGGTGTAGACAGCTGCTGTGCCCTTGTGGGGCATGTCTGAAGCTGGGTGGGCACAGCCAAGTCCAGCATGCAGCCCCCAACTCTACAGCCTATGAGGTTAAAAGCTGAACCCAAGAGAGGACAATGCCCACTAGCAAAAGGGTACAGGGTCAGCTTCAAAAAAGGCAATTTTACTGGAAACCAATTTGTACTTCACTAAAAGTAAACTCAGGGGAACTTGATGCTTCCTTCTGCTCCACATGTATTTGGGGTTTCCCTGTAAGGTCTGCCTGATAGATTATTCCATGCAGGTCCTGCTACTCCGAGTCTGCCTTTGATGCTAATCAGCATCAAAGCTGTCTGAGAAGATCTCCATAAATGCTGCAGGAGGGAATTGTGCTCTGGGTTTTCCACTTCTTTCACTTCTTAGTTCTGTCTGCAGAAATTGCAATTGGCTGCATACATACGCTCATTCCTTCTTTGAGCAGAGCCAAAGTGTCACCTTAGCAGCTTCATGCAGCCACAATCCTGCAATCTAATTACACAGCCTCTGAGAAAATATATCCCTTCATCAGTTTTCAGTATGCTACTTTTTGGTCTCATTTTCTCCTTTTTCCAATATTTTTAGACAGAATCTTATTCTGAGCAAATAACTTAAAAGCCCAAGATCGACTCATCACTGTTACATTATATACATAGACTGAAGACAGATTTCCCTCTTTCTTCTCTGGAGCTTTTCTTTTCAGTGGCAAATTCAACATTGAATTTTAGCTTGTTTTGGCAGAATCCACTGTCTGCTGAATTGTCCTCATACAATCTAGTCTTCATAAGAGCTTTTTATTTTTTTGGTTTCCTATGAATTCAATACTTGTCTGACTAAGCAGAGTAAAAGCAGCTGCCTAGCATAGGATGGACTGATCTCACTTCTGTGTAGTCTGTTTTTAGAATTCAGAACTTAGGCTTGGATTTTTTTTTTAGTATTTTTTATCATATATTTTTTATTATATATATATAAGAATTAAAGCCTAGAAAATTTAGTTCCTGGTATGACTTCAAATAATCAGGCAAAGCTGGTTCTGATGTTTGGGTACATGAACGTGGTCTCCAAAACTTCTCAGAGGCCACTGTAAGTTCCCTTTGTAACAGAGAAGCTTTTATGACAGGTTCCACCCACAAGAGTTTCTAAAAGACCTGCAGTTTCCAGTAAGAATCACAGTTTTTTTATGTCCAAGGAAGACCAGGGCAAAGGGGTTTGACACCAAAACCTTCTCAGGTCTCCAAATGAGCTTTTAGTATTTTACTCATAACAAAAACCTGTTAAAACCATGTATTAAAGTACTAAGGACACATATCAATGAGACACCACTGGCAGATACCCAACTTGCTACATAATTCCATATAAAAATTTCTATGAGTATTGATCTAGCTGTGTTCCTATAGTTCCAAGAGTCCAAGACTGTTTGAATCTCACCTTCCAGGATGTGCATTGAAATGCCCAATATGGCACTAAGAGTTAAGAGGGCTAAGCTTCAATTATAAGGTAAATTCAGGTGTGAACTTACAGCAATTGTGATGCACATGTGGCAGCTTGTTTGGCTGCCCATTCCTTAAATTAATGAAGATCAGTCTAATTAAGTGAAGGATTTTCCAAAGAAAAGGCAAAGACAAGCTGTGCAATCATTTATACAGCATCAGCAGCCACCATGGCTTTGTACAATGATCTAAAAAGATAATTTACAAAAAAAACTAGAAGGCTATATCTTATTTCAATGTAAGTCTACAAAGAAGGGTTTTTCTTAAAATAATAAGTTATACTCATTCAAGTACATTTCTACTTCCCTTTTTGACCTCTGCAAATACTAACTCAGGTCAGGATGGAATATTCTTAGGGTTATGTGGCACAAAAAAGTATGTTTTCAAATTGGATTTCTTAAGACACTGTAGAGGAAAGGAGCACAGAAAGAATTGACCACCTGTGATAATGGAAAAGAAAATATCTACGAATTTACTTTTTTTTTAATAAATCAAGAAGCAAGGGCTGGAGGAGGCTTGTGTGGTCTCCAAACCTGATCCTAGTCCCCAACACATAGAATAAAGGGTATTACAGCAGCTGACAGAACAGGGGAGAACAGATGGACAGAGCACAAGGATGAATGAGAACAGCAGCCAGGCAGGTGATAGTAACAGATTTGTTCAATGGGACAGAGAAATGAAACTTTATACAGAAAAGACAGGATGTATCTTAAAATGAAGAAACTGGAACATATGGTGCAGGACATCACTGAAGGAATAACCAAACTCCAGTCTGACCATGGCTGGAATGGGGGTTGTGACCAAACACAGTTTTTGCTGTTCCCCAAAAAACACCTAATGATAAAAGCCATTGGTAATTCTGCATATTAACACAGAGAGAGAACACAGATAAACAGAGACAAAACTCTGATTATCTGGTTACTCCCATTTAAAATGAAAGAGAAAATTGGGCTACAGATGCATTTTGATATGAAAAAAGATCCGTGGGATGCCAGTCCAGACAGAAACATTTCTGAACATTGAACATTACTGTTATTTTGAAGCAACATGTTGAAGAAAAAGTTCTTCCAATAATGTTAGAGACCAGAAGTTCCTGTCAGGGCTTCCTGACAGGTTGTTTTCACTGCAACTCTTGTGGAGCAGGCAAAAGAAGATATGTTCTTTGAACTAGGTTTGAAGGATACATAAGGAAATGATAGACAAACTGTAACCTTATCAAGAATGCTTATGACTCAATCCACCTTAAACTCAGGAGACTGAAAAACCAACAAAAGCTATGAATAATAAAGGAAAAAATTCAATGAACTTAGGGAAACAGTGGCACAAATTGGTCTGAGAATTTCTAGGATTTGAATGTGGAGGAAACTTAGGCTATCTTTGAATTAAGGTACAACTTGGAAAACTTGTGTCAGACTGGCATTTGAAGAAGGTTTTCACAGCTAATCCCATCTTAAAACAGGATTGCAAAAAGAATTAGATCCTTCTAATATGGGAATAGGAAACATTTTCAGGTAAGGTCTGTCAAAGAAAAGCTCAGTCTTACAACTGGAGATTTGTAAGCCTATCATGAAAATTGCCTAGCCAACTTCTTCCAGAAAAGTCAACTGCCTTAAAAGAAATGGCAAAGGGCTCCTCAGGCATATCAGTGGAAAAGAGGAAAGGGAAACGAAGTATAAAACAGAACAAGAACTTCGCCATATTTTTCAGTAAGTACAGTTGCATGGGCTGCAGTGCCAAAAGCGCGAGAGGGAATAGAGCACAAATGCAGACAGTAAAGCACATGCAGGTATTTTCTAAATTTGCATGTTTGCTGTGTTCTTCTATTCAGTATGTATTGGATCCAGGAGTGGCTTAAAGCCCTGTTTTGGTCAGAGGGGCAAGAAGTTTGTAGACATTTGGATCTCCCTGGTTTTCTTGGAATGGGACAAACCTTCAGGACTGAATAGCACATAACCTGATAGAAAACACTTTTCTTCAGAGACAGTGGCAGCACCATCCATTTGGAATTAACTTTCAACAGTGTGTCCTGAGAACATGGATGAAAGGAGTGGCCTGAAAAACAAGGAGGAGAAGCAGAGAAGAGCTAAACAAGCTCAGACAGAGGGACTGACACTGTGGAAGTTTTCAGGGCAATCACATAAAGACCTTTCCAGGACAGTTTATCACCTGGGAACTCTGCTTCCTTACCAGATGACCAGAAAATGTAAATCCATGGGGAAAAAGTTACCTGGCCCATATACAACATCATTCTGATCTGGCTTGAGGCAATCTGAGTCAATTTGGGTGTCTCCAGTGGGGCCATAGAAATAGTATGCTATTGTCAGGGCTGGGGGCAAAAGAAAGATGTGTCTTTGTCACAAATGCACAACAGGGATTTCCACATTGGAGGTGAAAGCAAAACATCCCTGTGCTGTAGTGAAAGGATTAGCTTTTTGACTGATCTCTTCAATTATTTTCATGAATGGTCTTGGCACAATAATAGGAACGTACAGGAACACATTCATCAAACTTTTTGATGAAAATCTGGGGTATTGCCAGCCCAGCAAAGGATCAAATTGTCATACATTACAAACTGAACTATTAGAATAAAAGAAGTGTAGTTGGTCATGCACTTATGAACTAATGACAACAGTTTCTGAAAAAAGCTGGGAACTGTAGTTGGAAAAATTCAGGGGAAGAAAGGCTCAGGGAAGCTTGAAAATGCTGGTCAGTACAGAATGATTGGGAGTCAGGGTGTGAGGCAGCTATGAAAAACATTGCTGTAATCCCATGATAACTATTTCCACTCAAAACAGGAAAGTGCTCATTTCACCAAAGGGGCCAGGAAGAACTTTTCCTGGAAAACTTTGAACTGTTCTATTCACCTGCGCCTAAAATAGAGGAATTCAAAGTGGGACAAACATATAGACTCTTCAGTGATGCAGATTTCATGTCATGGTGAACTGAGTCCCATTTGGTCTCACACATTTCTTGTGTTCATGCAACCGTGAACCACATGAGGGGAAAAAACCTTTAGAGGCAGAGATTTCTCTTGTAAGATCTGAGAATGTAGTTGTTGTAGAACATGTAATACTTGAAAGTCATGTTATTTATTTCCTTTTTAAGACTTTAAATACGTACATGGATTTTTACAGAGACTTAACCCTCATTATTTTAGTAGAAGCTTCAGGAGTTCAAACAGCCATTTTTCCAAACCTGCTCAGCAGTAAAAACCATGGGCTATCCAAAAGCTGAGCCTCCATCAAAGGTACGGTGAAATTACAGGAAAACAGCTGGGTTTCCAGAGGTGCCCTGTATCTTCCAGGTTTTGTCTTTAGATGGAGATGGAGGATTGGAGAGAGTAGAGCCAACATGTGGCCCTTTGGACTCTTCAGAGAGCTGCGTTATGAGTGCCTTTATGAAAAGCTGACTTTTTGTTACTACTAGAGCCTGAATGGGAATGCCTGGCTACTGCTTTCTTATCAAAATTTGGTGCTTTCATGGATTACCTGAATTTATAAAGCATCAGTAGTCCTTAGGCAAAGCTCAAACGGTGTTTTGTCTTCAAATGATGTTTTCTTAAAATAATACAGAGTAACACAGTTCACAGGCAGCCAGAAGGCTGAGCACTTGTCATAGGGTGACTTTACCTTTAAGATAGCTTTGGGAGCTAAGGGAGTTGAAGCTGTTGGTGGCTGATGGGAGTCTATTCTCCTGACCAATTATCGGTCATTTCTGAGAATTGGCGGTGGTTTTAACCATTCAGAAGTGAGATCAACTTGTGAACACCACCTTAAGATGTAAAGCCAGGGCTCTCTTGATCCCTTTGGTTTCTGGCTTCTGACAAGGTAACAGGCTCTGTCTCGGCCTCCCCCCACCCAGGCTGGACAAGGCCGTAGAGGGCAGGGGGGAGAATCGGAGCTGGCCGGCCTGACTTGGTTTGTAGTTTCTGCCACTGAACTGAAACCTGACACCATGAACATCTGCACCTTTCCAAGACTTTAACTCTTTTATTACCTGGATAATACATACAGATTACTCTTTTTTCCCAGAGAGAGAGAGAGAGAGAGAGAATCAACATGAAAAATACATCATAAAACTATCAAAGACAGTGAAGAAAAGAGTTAAGTTTTAGATGGAGAAGAGAGAATAAGGAGATGCTTTATAAGCTGAAATATTTTTCTGTTAAAGCTATGGAGATGGACAATAGTGTTCTAAAAAATCTCCTTTAATTCATGACAGAGTATATTGGGAAGAATGAAGTGTTCAAAGTGTGGTTTTTGAGCAAAAGGTGGAGTAATTGTGATACAGTGAGGTGCTGGAACAGAGGGGTGAGAAGTATTTGTTGAAGATTTGGGGCTGTTGTAGAGGTAAAGAGAAAACTGTTTCCAGAGAAGCTCACAGAAACAGATGAAGAGAACTTTTGCCTTTGAATAACTCATCCTTAAAAATGACATCCCTAGACTCATTGACCCATACACACCTCAGAGTGATGTGAAATGAAAGGAGTGAACTGATGACAGAATTTCTGGGAAGCTGGCATCAGAAAAATAGAAAACAATAGCAGAAATAGTTTTCTTGTGAGAAAAACTCCATAGATTAGCAGAAGAAGACTCCTGTTTCTCTACAAAGACTGATGAAAAGACTCCATCAGGAATTGGGACTGTTTTAAACACCAAAGTTCCAAAGTTTTTTGTCTCTATGTTGTCATGTGAATAAGAGAAAGGTTGGGTGGTGGGGGAGAAAGGTTTTCTGGAAGTTATTCTGGTTTTCTTGTTCTTGTAGTTCTGTTAAAAAACTTTCTTTATTCCTTTTAAGTTTTAAGCCTGTTTTGCTCTTGTTCTAATCCATATCTCACAGCAAGAAATAAGTAAATTTTCTAGTAATTTTTTAGTTATGGCTTTAAAACCATGACAGCACTGCAGCAGAGAACAGGGCAGAGAGATCTTGTCCTTACAGAAGAAAGGCAAGGATTTCTGCCGGGCATTTATAGTTGTTGTTGATATATTTTATATATTAGTAAGGGCCTGTCTGCACAAACCAGTCTTTGAAATAAGTCGTGATATTAAGGGCTAAAGTCCTTGAAACCTTCCTGCAGAAGAGAGAGTAAAGCAAAACAATATCCTTGTGTATAAGAGAAAGAATGTAAACCTGTGTGTATTGGCCAATAGTAACTTGCTTAGCCTGCGGACCCTGTAGAACCCTATAAAAGGTGTGCTAAGGATAGAAATAAATGGCATTCACGTTTACTTCTGTGAAGGGTGGTGAATACCTGGTGGTCTCTCAATAAGTTGTCTTCAGAAAAAGTGTAGAAAAATGATGCCCAGGTTCCTGTAAGGAGTTTTGGTTGGCCCAAGTTGTTAAGTCAAGTCCTGTTCTGGCTGGATTCATACCCCATATCTGCCTACCCATGCAGAGTACCTCAGATCTCAGCAGGACTCCTTGCTATCTTTGAAAACAAAGACCTGTTTGGGCAATTCCTTTCATAAAACATGATGGTGTTTGAAGGGTTGAGCAAGAATTGGCAGGTAGGTCACCCTTCAACACTTTGAGAAGGGCTGGGCACTGCTTCCCTCCATGCCAGAGCAAGGGGGTATGAAATGAAATAATGAAATGAAATAATGGAATTAAATGAACTGGAACGATGTGTTTGCAGCACAGAAAGAGCACTCCAGGTAGCACCCAGAGTGGAACTCATTGCAACAACTCGCCCTTGATGCCAAAATTCTGCACGGGTTCAAAAGGTGATTCAACAAAGACATGGAAGAGAGGTCCAGGAAGAACTTTGCTTCTATAAGCTTGTCTTTCTTGGGAAATTCCTTGGGACATATTGCTGCAGGCTGGGAAAATGCTGTGAGGAATTTCTCTACCTGTTTGCCATGCACTGACTGTCTCCTCCAGGCACCTGTTACTGGGTACTCTTTGGGGACAGGTCAGTGGCCTATTTGAAACTTTGATCTGACCTAGAACTACACTTCCCATAATAATTAAACTAATTCATCACAAAGAGAACAGTAAACTCTCTTTCCCTCTCTTCTCTTAAAGATAAACTCCTTCTCCTTCCTAGAAAAAAAAAATAAATAAAATCAATCTGTATGGATGAATATGAACTTGAGGCAATCAGTAACATCAACAAGTTGATAAGAAACTTGCAAAAACAATTCATATTAATAAATCAGTCACTTCTAATGATGTCTAAATTCTTCAAGGAGATCCACACCTGTGAAATTTTAGACACATTTTCCCCCATTAAAGTACGTTCCTACAGGCAGTCTCCTAATTCCATATTTAAGTATATGCCTTTTATTCAGAGGCAGCAAGAACCCAACTATTTCTATTTTTGCCTTTTCTTCTGACCAGTAACTGGTCAGTTACAATCTGTATTAATAAAGTCTGGTCTGTACTAAAAAGTCTGGATTATTCTTGTTCCTTTAAGGATATCCTGTAGTTAAATAAATGGCTTATGTTCCTCAAAATAGGACAACATAGAGATTTAAAAGTCTGGGCAATAATTTCTAGCCTCCAGTAAGAAAAAATAAAAAAGAGAAAAAAAAATAGTTATACTGCAGGAAAAAATTAATGTGTTTTCTCCCCTCAAAGCTGATAACTCAGCTATTTCCCTCCCAAGTTATGAAATAAAGCCATTGCTTTAACACTGATGAGTTGTGTACAACTGGCTCTCTTTAGCCAGATTGCCTGTGTGACTATATTCATGGAAAAGAAACCACTCCTACAAATGATATATTTGTTTATAGGCTTGATTTTATCTTAATGCTTCATAAATAACATACCATGTGAACAAGCACTGACAAGATAAAACAAGTGTCTATAAAAAGGTTTGGCCTGGGGAAAGTCTGCTTCTGAATTTCAAAGCTACCTCCAGTCAGAGCACTGAACACAGGCCCACCACCAGCCACTCTTCCTAGACCACCAATAAGCAACCATGAAAACTGAATTTTTTGAAATGGTGCAACTCCCATGTGAGCACTTGAGTAAATGCTCACTGCAAATGCTGACAGCACACTAGAGCTGCCAGCTATTGGGTAACTTCTGAAGGTCTGGCTGTAGCTTAAAAGATAAGCAGAGACCATATAAAAATGCAGACAAATTTATGGGTTTCTAACACTAGGAATGGTAGGTCTGTATATGAACATCAGCAGTGAGCAGCTGGACTGTCCTTCTCTTCAGAGACACTTCAGAGGGGCAGTGATGTAGAGAACAAAGAAAACCAGACTGCCTTGCTTGCAGATGCGCTGCTGATTTCTTTTCTTCCTGCTTGTTTGTGTAGTTCCTCCTTTCAGGCTGTAACAGGTAAACAGCAAACTTCTCTGTAATATGGACTTAGAGCTGCAGTAGTTACCCTGCATTTGGTGCTCCATTCAATGTCTCTGCCATTTATTGTAGCACCCAACTGACATTCCTGCATGGTAACTGCAATCCCAGCTGGCAAAAGCCTCAGGTGCTGGACTACATTGGGATAGCAGAGCCCAAGTGCTTTGGCTTAAGAGAAAAAGTGTTTTCTCTTAGCACAGAGTGAGTGGCACACACTTTCAGGTACTCTCATGGTTACTGCTGCAGATATTCAGCACGGCAGGGTGAGCCTGGGCCTGCCTGAGACCAGCTAGAGCACTGCTGTACAAAGAATTGTCACAGCAAAGCAGAGGCATCACCCAGTGGTGGGACAGCCCAGCCCCATTCTGGACAGGGACCTCATGCAGGTTGCTGTTATCTGAGAAGAAACATCTGTAATCTGAGAAGAACCATCTGGCTCACAAGCCTTCTCTCACTCTTTTCTACACTGAAAGAAACCCCAAGCCCTTCCAAACCCACTCCCCTTTGTCAGCCCATGGAAATGCCCAATAATTATCTGCCTTTTCAAAATTAGCAAAGTATCACTTGGTTGTGATTAAGCTCATTTCAAACCTGCTCCTCAGGAAATGCTACTACTAAATTCCAGGCAATTCTTCAGGTAAACTCATTCAACATGCAATAATAAATACATTTGTTCCAGGTGCTTTCTTGGCAGAACCTGACATTTTTGTCTGTTTATTCTTCCCTCTGTCTCCCAAACTCCCTTTGCCTTTTGCTATTCTGTAATTGTCCAGGTTGTCTGCTCTCCTCCCCATGTGAGAGATGGCTGGGGAGGGAAGCAGCTTTAATGAAAGGAGTATGGATCAGAGCCAAAAAATGAATCTAAATACGGCCCTTGTTTTCTTATTTTGCAGCTGACCCACATGCACTGAAAAACACACTTCTCTGTAACTCCATCAAAAATATTTTGCATCTCAAATATTCTGTATGTTTTAAATGGAATTAATTCCTTTGTTTGCATACTTTTTTATTAATTAACATTGTGTAGGAAACTGGATAAAGCAAAAAGGACAATGTGATATTTTCTTCAAAGTCTTGAATTCTAAGTAGACAGCCAAAGAGCAGAAACAAATAAAATAAAATGCAGGAAATTATGGCCAGAACTTCCAAAGTAATTTAGCCACCTGTGTAATTGATTTATAAAGAGATCTGAATTGTGTTTGGTCATTTTCTGTGAGTGGAGATGGGATGACTGGCAGGTGCTGAAAATTAGGTGCATACAGGAAGTCTTGAGCAGAACCACTAAAAACAAATGTGCCCAAAACACCTGACTACTTTTAAAATCTTGATACTGGAATTCTAAATTTCTTTCTACATAGCTTGAGCTTAATTTGCCATTTGATAGTAGGCTTTCATTATATTTTTATTAGATGGGCTGTTATATGTGGAGCTCTCAAGAGAAATAAGTATCATCCAGAAGCGATTTTTATTAAACATTAGCTTCCTCTCAACCTAAAGGTGAATATTAAAAAGGTTTACAGGCTGGGTTGTTTTTGGTTTTTTTTACCTCTGAATTTGAAGTGACCTTTGGCAGAGGCCAAAGAGTCCAATAAAAAGTGACTTGCCACAGAACACAAGACAAAACCAAGAGAGAAATTCAGAGGGGAGAGCAATATGTTTTTATCATAAAAATGAGATTAGAATTTTATATGTGGGATCTCTAAGCCTGAGCCACTGGGCTTGCCTTGTATCTGCTGTATATTTTATTCTGCATCTTACATTATTTACCACTGAATCACTTCAATGCAACCTCTCAAGGTTACAGTTGTATCAGATTAGGACACGTGCTTGATATTCATGACAAGGTTTTATTAATAATGTGCTTCCCTGAGTTGAACTCAAGTAAACAAGGTAATTGCACTTAGAAAGAAAATACTGTGTTTCTTCTTTCTTTTATTCATTTAGTTAATTTGTACTGTGGACAGAAACTGATGTGTGAAAACCCCCTTTCCTCCCACAGTTTTGCATGACCAATGAAGGCAGAGCTTTGCTTTACAAAAGCAACAATAATAATCCCTTTTCAGGCTTTCATCCCTCAGAGCACTGTAAAAACAAATCCCATCTACTTCTTTAAAAGGGAGATATGACTCTCCTGTTCTACGTTACAACTGGAAAACCACTGGTGTTAAGACAGTGAAAAGTGAAAGACCATTTTAGAACACAGACCCTTTCTAATGACATTTTTTCTTTGCTTATTTTGGGAATCTTGTAAAAACAAAACAAACCACAAAATCCCCCAGCTGAAACAAACTCCAGCAACAAATCCACAACAAATGGATATTTAAAGAGATCAGTTTAGAGGAGAGCTCTACATTCCCTCTTAATATTTAAAGGGCTTCACAGTGCCAATCCTGCTCTTGCAGAGTCTGTGTGAGCAAACACAATGCTGATCATGCTGGAAGATCCTGGCATTTCTAAGGTTGGAAGTACATGAAAAGTTGATACTCCAAAGAACCTCAAAGAAAAAGGTCTTCACACAGATACCACTGAGACTCTAACTCTGTGAAAGACAACATTGAAGGAAGAACATAATCACTGGAAAAAGAGTATTTTGCAGTTTAAGTAGAAACTGCTCAAGGCTGTGAAAGAAGTCCCAGGATCACTGCAGTCAAAAAGTAGTTCACAGCTTCACAGAATAGTTGTCTTCTTAATCCTTTACAAGGAAACTGATTTTCAGGTCTAGGCTCACATAGAAATGTGCTATGTGCACTGACAAACTGTCTACAGGTGAGCCAGAGGCTCTTCATCACAGAGGTGGATTCCTAAAGTAAATAATCAGATCTGTCTGCCTGTAGAAATGGTTTGCTTTCCTGGAGGGCTGACCAGGCAAAAGTTCATGCTGATTTATTAAAAGCTCAGGCCTTCTTCCTTTAGCAACCTTGATGTAAAATTAAAAAGCTGACTTTAGACAGAGGGGTTGGGAAATGTTGGTGGCCTGTAAATATGATTACAGGTCAGACAGTGCAATTAGAGTTCCCAGGAAATAATCAATATTTTATCTCTCTCTTTCTCTCTCCCTACCTCACTATACACCCCCATATATCCATGACTTCCCCCCCAGCCCCGGGACCATGAAACCCATCTGTCTTCCCTTAACTTTGGTGCATTCTTTCTGGGTGACGTGACCTACCTAAGCATACTTTCTGCTGATGTACTTGCCTTTAAACTGGAGAATAAATATTATGTGATGCTATTTTGCCCACCCTTGGTTACCTCACTGAGAAGTTCCCCACCCATCTTGACACTGTCTTTTTAAAGGAGGAAACATGAAATTGTGACCACATGGGGTAAAGGTGGTGCCCCAACAAAGCCACAAGGACTCTAAATTTAAGCTTGCCATAAAAACTTTGAAAATGATGACAGACAAAGAAGGAGAAACTATGGGTAATGAAACACCTTAATTTTGAAAAACCACAATGATCCACCCAGAACTTTTAGAGCTTTCAGCTCTGAGGCATGAATTAACCACAGGCAGAGTTTTTAACCAACCAAACACAAGATTTCTTTGCAACTTTGCAGCTGCTTAAAATGGGATGGATATGTCCTACAGACTTAAAAAGACAACTCTCAACATGTTTGTTTTAAACAATCAACAACACACACTCCAGTAGGCTGGGATTCCAAGAAGATGAATGGGTGACCCCTTATTTCGTAATGGGAAATTCAGGATACAGTACTTGTACCTGGCTTAAAAAGTTCAGGGCATCCTTGTTCTGCAAAATAAGTGCTCTGCACTACTTTCTCTTGAGCTTGGGCTACCCCCAAACAGCATCTGAAGTAAGTGGTATGAAAATTTTGGTCTGGAATTTGTGATTTCAAAACTCTTGTGGACTGGCCATGTTCCACATAAAGGTGCTGACACTGTATTTAACCGTGACTGTAATTAATTCTATTTATAACATCATTCAGTATTAATTTGTAATAATTAATTACTGTTATTAATTAGGTGCTTTTTGGCTTCACTTTCATCTGAATAACACTCTTTAATGGACATGGAATGATGTGAGATATCTTCTCAAACATGGCACTATCCAGAGCCAATGGTGAGTGGAAAACTGTCCGGTGCATTAAGCTAAGCCCTTCCCTGAATCAGGGGAAATGCTGACTGGCGTTTCCCCCAAAGTTATGTTTTGGGGGAAACTCTGAGTGATGGTGAACATGAATATCAAATTAAACTGAAAACAAAATCCTGCCCCTCAAAGCTTAATAACTGCTTTTCTTGGAGCAATGTGATATGTTAAGGTTTGGATTTGTTTTTCTGGATTTTCTTTGCATGTGCTCAAAAGGTAGGTTGAAATTATAGGAATACAGGGATGGAGGAAATTTAAATGGAAATAAAACCTGTGACAGAGCCAAGGTACAGTTTATAGCCTTCTGCAGGTTACTGCACTTGCTCTCTCAGCCAGGATTTGCCGAGAACCCTAAGGTGTGTCTTTCCTGAAAAAAATTAGTAAGAGTCTACATCTTGGAGATGTAAGATGGATTTAAAAGTTGGAGCCTGGAATTACTCTGAAATTTCTTACCAACATCAATCTTGTGTCCCTAGTAACTCTGAATTCCAAATGTGAGGTGATTTCAGTAGCATTTCCAGAAGAGCAGCTTCAGGCTAAGATCCAGATTTTACTAAATTAAAGAGGGGAAGCACCAGTCTGAATGTTTTAGAGTTTTCTTCTGTGTGCACTTGTATACATGCATGTGCAAGCATTTTATAACAGATGGTATCCAGAACCACATTTACTTCTTGGCACATGATGTTTCCCCATCAGTCACTCTGACAACAAATGCAGGACTTCCAATCCATTACAACCTCAAGACATTACCAATTTACTTAAACTACTTTAAAATGCACAGTAAAATAATAGGTTTTGTAGAAATGAGAAGCTGGGGATATCATGCAGCAGTGGAGAAGGCTGAAGGAGTCTTGCGGTTGCAATTAGACCACTGCACTTATGGAATCTGTCAAACTGTAGAGGAGAAAGTGAGTCCAATGCTGCCAGAGCCAGAGATACACTTTTGAAAAAAATGGACAGAAGCATTCTCATTACTGGGATCTCGTTGCTTGAGATAGTAAAGATGATGGCTTATTTTGCTTCCTTTCAAATTGATGAAACTGTTGCTTCTCTAAGGAACAGTTCCCAGGAGAGGCTGGTGACAGTGGGTGCCACAGAGAGGCGAAGACACCACACCTTCCATGGGAATGCAGTTTGTCCCTGCCCACTGCTCTGCCTTGAGGGCTCCCTTCCGAGGAGGAGGAAAGAAGGAGCTCCAGGAGGGAAGATTGCCTGGCCTTGAAAGGACTTTTCCAGGATGGAAATGTTGTGCACAGCTGTACTTTTGTGGTTGCTAAATGAAGGGGAAAATATACAAACAGGCAGGCACACTCACACAGATGTTCTGCAGGGAACCTTTACACACCCCTCTGCTCTGAAAACACATTACCACTCTTCCCCTTTCACTTACAGAAAAATCTTCATTTTAATGACTTCAATAAAGAATTATATACTGAGATCTAACTGCTAAGTCCTCTCTGGTAGGGTGGGGGGGGGGGGGGGGGGGGGTGGCTGAATCTTCTCCATCATGCTGTGGATGCACTGTTTTTCCTCTGTGCACTTTCTGAAGGCAGAGTGTACGATTAAGAGGCTTGTCTGCAGACCGAAGGGCAATAATCTGACTGGAGCCAGTCAGTCCATGACCTCAAGTGCACCATTTGAAAACTACACCTCAAGCCTTGCCCTCATTCTTACTCCACCCTCTGCAGAGCAAATCATACCATTCCAGTTTTATAACTCCGGAATGCTACTCACCTACCCTGGTTATAGTGCTGTCAGCAGCTTTTGGGAGAACCCAAGCTTTTGGGAGTTAGACAGGGACTGCTTTAAGACAAAAAAATCTTTCTTTTGACTTTTCTTTTAGTAATACCTTGAGGTCTCCTTGCCATTCACATTGCCCTTTCCTAGCTTGCCAGCATGTCAAATGAGTTTGCATGGTGTTTATAAAGAACAGCATTATGACTAACATACTTTCACAGGTCACAGAACAACTTACATCAATCCACCTAATTAACTCTTTTCTGTGGTACTTTTTTTACATGAAATATTTATTCATTTTTCTTATCTACTGGAATTTGTGATGTGCAGACAAAGGCATACCACAAAGCAATTCGTTATGAAAACCGCAAGACACTGATCTTTATTTGTTCACAAAAACAGTCAAAATGAATATATCCTAAGGGATAAGAGGCAGAGAGAGCAAACTGAAAGATGAAGATAAGGCAGTCTGAAAAGACAGAGCAAAGCTTTGCCCAACATCTAGATCTGGCACCTCACCCTGCAGACAGTCAGCTGAATTTTTCTACTTTCAGCATATATTTTTGTGTTTTAGGCTGACTCTTGTCCAGTTCCTACCAGCTCAGAGAAGCCAGAGCCTGCCTGGTGACACACCTCCTCCTGTCAGGTACATCTCTACCAGCCCTTGGGGGGCTGGAGGGGCCTTTGCTGTGTCATAGCCCATCCACTGGTGGCAGTGGGCTGGGAATCAGGGAACATAACCGATGGCATGTCATCCAGCTCATTCTCTGCCCAAGGCAGGTCTCCTGCATCCCTGTCCTTCCTGGTATATGCTTTCCTTAAAGGTCTCTATAACGCACCAAGTAATCTAATTTAGGTCTTCATTTTTCTCTGCCTTTAGAAAGTGAAGGGTACTGTAACTGCATATGTCTCGCTCCAGTTTATCTTACATACTATGCAAATGGAGAGTGGAGCATCCCCTTCCTCCTTTTAACTGTCTTTTGTGTACTTGTGGGATAATGTGTCGTGGTTTTAAAGCATTAGCTAAAAAATTACTAGAAAACGTACTATTTCTTGCTGTGAGATATGGATTAGAAGAAGAGCAAAACAGGCTTAAAACTTAAAAGGAATAAAGAAAGTTTATTAACAAAATTACAAAAATAAGAAAGTAGAATAAAACTTCCAGAAATCCTTTTTCCCCACTACCCAACTATTCTCTTGTTCACATGACAACACAGAGACAAAAAACCCCTGCTGGTTAAAACAGTCTTAATTTTGCTATAGTCTTTTCATCAGTCTTTGTAGAGAAAAATAAGTTATCTTCTACCAATCTATGGAGTTTTTCATAAGAAAACCATTTTTCTCATGGCTTTCTATTTTTCTTATGCCAGCCTCCCAGAAACTCTGTCATCAGTTCTTTCCTCCCATTTCACACCACTTTGAGGTGTGTTTTTTGGGCCATGAGGTCAAGGTGTGTCATTTTAAGGATGAGTTATACAAAGGCAAAAGTTCTCTTCATCTGTCTCTATGATCATCTCTGGAAACAGAAGTTTTCTCTTTGCCATTTAAGGGCCACAAATTTTCAACAACTCTCACTTCTCCTTTTCTGTTCCAGCATCACGTAAGATCACAACTACTTCTCCATTTACTCTGCTCTATCAATTAATTACTTTTGCTCTGATCCACACTTTGAAATACTCTATTCCCCCCAAAGTACTCTCTCATGAATTAAAGAAGTTTTTCAGAACATTATTTTCCATCTCCATAGCTTTAACAAAAGAATATTTCAGCTTATTTATGCCTCTCCTTATTTCTCTCCCTATCCTAAGCTTAATTCCAATCTGCATTGTCTTTGAGAGTTTATGTTGTCTCTTTACCTGTGGATCACTCTCTCTTGCCTTCTTCCTGGAAAAAAGATTAAATCTGCAAGTCTCATTTGGGTAGTAAAAGGGTTAAAATCTTGCTCAAGCTGCAGGTGTTCACAGTGCCAGGTTTCAGCTCAGCTGCACTCAGAGCCGGGGACCCCCCTGCGAAGAACTTCAGCCACTCTGGAAGCTTCCAGGGAAGCTGTAGCAGAGCCCAGACCTGGCCTGGGCCCGGGAGAAATCCCGCAGGAGCCAGGGCAGGCCCAACCTAGCCCCCGCCCATGCCGCATGGCCTGGGAGGGGATGGGAACCAGCTAGAACTCTGTTATCTTTCACTGCCAGCAAACAAAGAGACAAAGAAATTCCCGGGCTTAGGTCTTAAGGTGGTGTTCACAGGTTGATCTCACTTTTCAGTGGTCAAAACTACTGTCAGTTCTCAGAAATGGCCAATTATTGGCCAGGAGAAAAACTCCCATCAGCCTCCAGCAGCTTTAACTTCTTTAGGTGTTTCTCTTTGTTTTCTTAAAAGCCAATCTATCACATCATGATACTCCTTCAGTCTTCCTTTTTCAGACTAAATTACCAAAGATGAGTCACTTTTCTTTGTCAGCCGTTTCTCTAAAACCTTTGACCATACCCTCTATTCTCCTCTTGCTTCCTCCAGTACTCCAAACTACTATACCAGGCACATCACCTGACCCATGATTTAAAGATGTATGAATGCTAGGAGAAATAAAGAGGAAGATTTTGCTAGTCCTAGACTTTCCTCAAGAAAATTTTTTATCTTTCACTTCAGACAGGACTACTGTCTACTGCTTTTGAAATATATTTTTCCAGAAGAACTGATGCTGTATCCAGATCTTGAAAATAAGACACTATTATTTTGTTCTTCCCCTGGTTTGCCATATATCTCAGTGGAATTTCCACCTGCTTCTTCCAGGTGCTGCCAACACAGATTCAGAGGAACTCTATTAACTTTTAACTTACTAACTTTTAAAGTGCATGTTAACGTCATTCTAAAATACCTCTTGTTTTCATCTTACTTACACCAGCTGAAAAAAAGAGCAGCAGTCCTCTTTTCAGCAGCTCATTAAATCTTAATAAAAAACATGACTGAAAGAGTTGGTAAATTAACTCCACAAATCTGCTGTGACAGTGTCCAGCACCCTTCCTTCCTCCCTTCCACCCTTCCTTCCTTCTACCCTACCCTACTCTACCCTACCCTACCCTACCCTACCCTACCCTACCCTACCCTACCCTACCCTACCCTACCCTCCCTGACTCACTAATATATTTTCCTTTACAATACCTCAATGAGGAAACTTAATGCTCCAGACCTATCTTGAAGCAAAGCTTTTCTGTTAAACCTAGCTAACACACGCTAAATGTTTTTTAGGTAACCTTACTTTCTTTCACTTTTCTCATATATAGACAGATATTGCCTGTGTGAGCCAGCAGGACATTTACAAAATAGCAGATTATATGTCTCTGGTTTGCAAAAAGGACAAACAAGAACCACTGATACCCTAAGCAGCATTTCCGATACGAGGAGCTGATTAAGTTAAATGCAGATGGAATAACAGGCTGCCATCTACTTTCCTGTTTTAATTTTTGTGGTAGAATCAGAGAGCCTGTATTTCTCATTAATGCATATACACAGTTATGAATTTAGCTGCAGGGAAAATGGGGAGTACATGAGCATTATTAATTTAATAAAAAAAACCCCAACAAAACATGAAAAAAATTTCTTTATGTTATTTTTGAAGGGTCCTCTATCTTTTGTTTGAACTTCAAACAGAGCTAATGCCAAGTAACCCAACCTTAATTTACCATGAAAGGCACTAATATCCAGTCCTTCACAGAAATGATCCACAACCAGCATTCCCTGCAGGATCTTTGCCACAGTCAGTGGAGATTTTTTGTTGCTGTTTCCTACTTCTGAATATGCTTTACAATCAATTATTCATCCTGCGTCCTCTACCTCCAGAGCCTTTCATCATTTTCTCTGAAAAGGGAATCAGGTTGAAAACCATAATTGCTGCAATTTCATTAATTTGTAACTGTCATTCCCTCCTGTGACTTGACCAAAAGAGAACTTCACTCATCATTGGATTGCTCGGACCATTTGTAACTTCTAAAAAATTATTTCTACCTAACAGTTGCTCTGTTAATTTCAAGTTTAGCAGGAAAGGGGAAAAAAAGCTGAGGTAGGCCCCTGGATTTAGTCCCAGCACTGGTGCAAAAGCTGCGAGGTGGTCACTCTTGGTCGTGCTGTTGTCCAGCTTTCCATCTGTACTGGCACTGAATTTAGCTCCCTCATCAGCTCTGGTCTGGTCTGGACTAGGAACCTCCCTCTGGAACATCTGGGATTTGGGGAGCAGGGAATCAGCTCTCCACAACTGAATCATGACAGATCTGCTTGGTCTGCCTTTATCCCCATCACTGCCTGTGCCCTGGTTTGCATAACTGCATAGTTACCTCCTAACTATAAACAAGAGGAAGCCTTCTTGTGGAAAGAAATACTATGAAGAATATTCTGTCTTATATTTGTAAATATTTCTATCTTAACATTTCAAAATTATAGAGACCTTTTTTTTTTTTAATGCCTGAAGTTTAGTGTACTGAGATCCTTTAACCAGAAGGTAACATTTGGATCAAATTTTTCTGAAAAACAGAAAGAAAAATGTGTATATTGCTGTAGTTTTAAAGCAAGGAGGGATCTGATACAACAATAGGGAATCTTTGAATGTTACACCAATTTCAACATTAAAGGGAGAAAAAGTCCACAACTGAGAGCCACCCTCTGCAAGCTCCTTGTGCAATGGTACCCAGCAAAGGGCCAGCTGAGGATGAGTAAGAAATCTGGAGCTGGATGGAATGCCAAGTACGAGCTCAACTGAAAGGAAAGAAAATATCTCCCTCTGCAAGGGAGCAAGAGCCCATTATGGCTTTTCATCTTCAACTCTCCAGCGTCCCCACGACTACAGATCAAAGTGCACAATCTTTGCTTGGATGGCAAATTGAGCAGCTCCTGTCCCAGGCTGTTCTCTTTGCCATGTCCAGTGCACAAAGGTCTGCTTTGGCCACTGCTGTGGGTGGGTGTAGCCCAGTGACAGGATGAGGAAAGTAGTCTCGGGCTTGCTGTGCTGTTTTACTCCAGCTTTAATTGTATCTGGTTGCTGAGATGCACATTGCTCTTAAAAACTGGAAGCAGAGAGTTTGGCTGCTCGAACAGGAGCTGCAGGAGCCTGGAGAGTTTCATTTGGTGACAGCAGTTGGTTTCAAAGCATTTTAGTCACTGCTATTGAGAATATTAATTAAGGACTCACCCTTTCTGCCTGCAGATCACAGAAGTTTACTGGCAGTCCCAAATGAACAAACCAGGCTGGTTTAACCATCCAGTCCCAGCAGCTTCCCAATGTCCTCTGGGCCTGGTTTACCACCAGCTTCTTTTCTGCAGCAAGTTGCAGAAAGGAATATGACTCTTTTAAGGGTGGATTCAGCCAAGAAAATTATGTTAAGGAAGAGCTACATCATAATTTAACTGGGATTTCCATTCAGTTCTAATTAGGCCACATAAAAATGTCTCAAAACATATTTAACTTATATGCAGTGGCATAATACTCAAGGCTTAAAATTTTAATTTATGGCTTTGGGTGGATGCCTGATACTTCTAATGTTTAATGAATCTGTCCTCACTTGGCAATTTGCCATTGGTGATCACAGCATTTGTGTATGCCCCTAGGTATTTATATCTGTAAAACTGATAGTGTGTGAAATGTCTTATATTTGACAAAACATGGCTGTTTTATTTTCTTCTGAAATAACATAATTACTCCTGCAGGATATGTGGTCAGTTGAAGATTTGCAATTTTTCATATTTAAGAGTTCTAGATATTATTCCTGACAGGCAATTAGTTTTATTTTTGTGAAGGATTCAGAGTCTGTTTGGTTAGAAGCTGCATTTTGTTTAAGTCTCACACTGGAAAGCTCTCTGGGACAGGGGCTATCTTTGTGTTGTAACACAATTGAAACAATTACTTTAAAAACCTCTGTAAAATGGGATTTTCCATTAATTGTGCAGATGGTGGTTTGCTAAAAATATGCACAGGAATTAAAGTGGCACAAAAGCTATAAGAGTAAACACAAAAAAAATTTCTTAGTCTAAGTCCAGAAGGAAATTAACAAGACACAACAAAAAGCTCATGGATGTTAATTTAAAAAAAGAAAAGGAAAACTCTTTGTTATTCAAGCAGGACTTTTAAAATATCTTTATTTTTTCCTTTCAAATACCACCAATGACATATTTAAGTAAAGTTTCCACTCCCTTGCCAATAATGACTGAAAAACTCAAGTGCTAAAAAAACACAGGAAAACAAAATCAGGAAGGCAATCCTATATGAAAATAAAACCAACCTAAAGCCCACTGGTTACAGTCTGAGGGTTCAGTGCTGGTACAACAGTAAGTCTTTTGAATTCAGCTACAGTTAAGAAAAAGGATGGTGTTGTCAATCCCTGTGAACTGCTCTGGCTTTTGTAGATGTGCCACCATAAAAATTTAAAGCACCTCCACTTTGAGTGTCTGCCCAGGTCCATCCACCTCTAAAGTAAACTTGCTGTCTCCCTCTTAACACAGTTGCACCGACAAATACAGGAAACACGAGTTTTCTCTGTCACCTAAAGTCTCCCTCATACCCTCTAAGAAAGGAAACAATAATTTAAAGGACACTCCTTTTAGAAATTGCATCTACCAAGGTTATTTTTTCATGGTAGTTTCTAACCCTGCCCCAGGATTACTCTGGGAAAAACCAGCAGGTAGACTGGCTGATGTGCTAATGTGGAGCAACTGTGGCCAAATAGCTCTTCTGAGTGCCCAGATGTCTGTTATTTGTGCAAAGCTGAATGTCTTAGCAGAAATTTATAGGTAATCTATAAATTTCCCTCCCTTTTCTTCCTCAGTGTCAGAAAAGGTCTGATAAACCCAAGGTTTAGATCTCCTTTTTCTAACAGCTGCGTTTGCATTCCTCTCTGATACACCACATCCTGAGCAGGATAGAGTCCTGGATATTTTTAACAGCTTTTTTCTTCTCCATCTTCCTTCTGCTCCATAGCACCCGTTCTCCGGGGATCCTCCCTCTGGCTGAAGGGTGTTCAGATTTGCTCAGAGCGTCGAGTCCTTCTGCGAGGTCAGTTTAAGGGAGCACTGCTGCCTGATGTGAAACTCCAGTGAGGAAACACCTCCCTGGTCTCACACCCTGGCATAGGAGTTTCTCTACGGAAACCAGGCAACATCTGTCAGTTCAGTTCAGGGGTGATAACACTTTTTCCTGTGGAGCAGGGTTTCTTTGGAGGACGTTTGGTTTGTTAAGGAGAGAAAAACTTTTGAAAAATCCAGGCATGCTTTTTCGCCACCTTGTTTTTCCTGTTTGTTTGAGGCTGCTGCTGCTCTCCTCCTGGCCTAACCTGCTGCATCATTTGCTAACTCTGTTCTTAGAGGTTGTTCTTGAATTTCTATTCAGAAGTTTTCACTTTTTGTTATGACCTGCAGCAGTTTTACCTCCACAAAAGTGGTTTTTTTTTTCTCCGATGCAAGCCTGTCTACTCCATTCTATCTTTGGCCTCCTTTTAAAATTTCTTTATGTCAGCCTTAAATGTGTTTGTGGCCCTAGATCAGTTTATTCTTGGAACTCTCAGAATAACTGAAATTAAGGTTGTGACTTTAACTCATAATATCTGTCCACTGAAGTTGATAGTCAGAATTAATCTGGCCGCTTTACCCATGAAATCTCCTTTCTTACAAGAGATCAAATATCTGAGTTAATCATCATAGGAGTGAGGGAGATATTTTTGCCTGACATCTGTAACTTATTTCTTTGGCCCACTGGGCAGTTCAGTCACCTTGACAGAAGAATAACACATTTTGGCCCTGCAGAGGAGATGCAGAAATTGTACATTTTCACCCTCTGAGAGAGTTTGACATCTTGAACAAAGCTCAGAGATTACAATAACACACACAGAAAGGGAAAACTGCTGGTGTTTCTGTCTGTTTCTGATCTCTTAATAAATTATTTAAAACATCAAGATGCTTTTTTTTCAAATCAAAATTTCACCTAAATAATTATGTGCAAGAGGAAAATAAGAGAGAGAAAGTTTATAAAGAGACATGCCTGTCATTACAGCTTGAAAGAATTCCTCAGTATGTTCCCAAAATCACAAGCAGGAAGAAAAACACATGTGTGTGTGGACAAACAAACTTCGTCAGGTCCCAAATCACACACATTTGTGTGAGATTTTAGGGGTCTCAGAAACTGCTACAAAACTAAATGAGATTACAGCAAAGAGTCTCACATTTTTGAGATATGGTTTTCCTAGAATGATATATTCACTTTCTACATCAAGATTCTTTCCATCCCCAGGGTCGGTTGGGTGGGTGGGTGGAGGAAGGAGGAAGGGGAGGGGTAAAAAGAGCAAAGGTAGTGAAGACTCTAGTAGTACTCATTTAGTTTGATTAACAGAGTGATACTTAAATTGTGGTGTACATTGATGCATATTTCTATGCGAGTTAGACCCAGGAAAGAGCACTGGAATAAGGGTTATTTATTAAATTCTACTGTAAAATGTGGCTGCATGTTTGTGTCTCTCATTAACTCCTCTGACATAAAATAACCAGTGTTCCTGGAATATTCCAGTTTAGTAAAGAGGTTTCACTGCTGAGCACAGCTTTTTTCTTCCTCCCCTTTATTGTCTTCCCTCCCCCCTCTTTCTCATTGAGTCTGAGGCTAGGATAAAGCCTCAGTGATTAGCTTCGTTGCCAGCAACAAGCCTGATTCTTTAATGTAGCTGCTCTGCTCCTTAGCTTTGTTTTCATTATTATTTGCATTGTGCAGCAGATGACTAAGAGATAGTCAAAAGATCAAAGGTTTCCTTTGATGGTTTCTATCATGGATCCCTGCTGTATTAAAAAGGATCTCAGGTCAGGACATTCTTGTTCACACGCAGATCTGAACAAGAGGCTGCACGGGGTGATCAAGCTGGATGAAGGCTGAACACATCCATCAAAGGGCTGCCCACATTGGCCCAGAGAGAAGAGGAGGTTCTACATCCACAACCATGGCATTAACTAGTGACAGATGTCTCCCTGTGGCTGCTGCTTTGATGTGTCAGGACTAAGGAGAAGCATAGAACACAGAAGGGTTGTGCTTTCCACATTACTCTAGAACTGTTTTATAAAAACACAGTAAAATAAAATAAAATAAAATAAGATGATAAAATAAAATAAAATAAAATAAAATAAAATANTAAAATAAAATAAAATAAAATAAAATAAAATAAAATAAAATAAAATAAAATAAAATAAAATAAAATAAAATAAAATAAAATAAAATAAAATAAGTAGTAATTCATAATGGACAATTGCTGATATCAAGGGGTATTTGCTCTTCACAGAAGAACACAGACAAACCCAGCCTGCAGGCCCAAGCCATGCCTGTCTCAGGTCTTTCTTACACATTGTATTTAATCTTGAAAACATTTAGTAAATAACAACAACTGAGCCACTGAAGCCCCTCTGTGAAATGAAGCACCTTCATGCACTAGAGGGAGAAGGAGATACTGAGACCAAAACCAAGACATCGTCTCTGAAAAGTGTGCTAGTGCAGATTCGCTATATGCATGTTTCAAACTACTGGCTTCAAGCTAAAATGATTTTGGGTATTTCTTTGTGTTTGTGAGATAGGGTGGTGACATTTTTATGCCCTTTTGTATATATCAGGTGGAGACTGCTTTTGCAATTTTGTCAAAACTCCTGCTCTGAGCTTGCTCCTGGGCTTCCCACCACACCAACGATGGTGCCATTCTCCTGCCCTGACGTGACAGTTACTTGGAGGGGGTGTCCAAACAACCTACACCCATTTCCTGAGTAAAACAGAAAAAATGCAATGACAAGTCTCCAATTTTATGCCAGGCAATTTGTGTTTACATTAGTACTCTTGCCAGGGTAAATGCTGTCATGTCTCTAAAGAATACTAATCTACCATTAAAAGATTTCAGTGTGGACTTGCCCTAATTTTCACAGACATTTCCATCTGTCATTCAATGCAACAGCAGCTCAGTTGCACCTCAAGGCGTAGGATTCAGTTCTGAAAACATCATGTGAAGAGAGGTTTCTAACACAAATTAAGTATTTGAGCCACCTGCCTTATGTCCATCTGTATTATGATGCTGCAGAGAGAATTCTCCTGGATGTTTAGACATCAAAAATTAAGCCAAATGAATCCCACCATAACAACACACGATGGCTTTCTATTGTGCAGCTGATGCCAGAGCTGGGATTTTAGAAGGAATCTTGGCTAGTGGTTTTGAATTCCTTCAGCAGCTGTCACTCAGATAATCCTAAATTGGTCTCTTTATTAGGAATCTACTGGGCTGATTTCACATGTCAAGTAGCATCCATCTATGAGATGGCTTTGTTCAGTTGGGTTCCATTCTGTGCTTTAAAAAACAACCCCCTAACAAACCCTTCCCAATGGCCTCCTTGATGTAGTCAAGATGCAAACCTAGAAGAACATGAAAATTAAAAGGGAAGTTTAAATACAAAGCCCATTTCTGAGCAGCTTTGTAACATTGTGTGTAAGAAGGTGTGCGTCCTTAAAAAAATGAAAAAGGAATCTTCTCCAGTTGTCATCAGAGCAGCTTCTCCCACTAAGCAAGGAGGACACAAACTGGCAGGAACCTCATAATCTGAATGTGCTTATGATGCAATTGGAAAATTCCATTATTGGTCTACAGTTTAAGGGAGACTTTTTATTAATAACCATATGACCTGTAATAGCCCCAGACTTACTTGATTTAAATTCCAGAAACTTGACAGACTTACAGCCCAGATTGTAGCTGTCCTCCTCCTCTCTGCTGAGAAATTACCTGACATCATAACATGTTTTTCTCTCTTCTCAGAACATCAACTGTCCAGTTCCAGAAACAGAGAGTTATTTCTCTGTCAGTTCAGTCTTTAGCTGGTAGAGAAATAGAGGAGATTTTGTGTTGTTACATTTTTGATACACTGCCTTGTCTTCCAAAATCAAAACTTTTTTTCATATTAGTATGAATCATGTTTTGAAATGCTTCACAGTGGTGAATGTTTATGTTATAGTTTAGTGGTGGTAGTGTGAATACCTGTAAAGTGGAAAACCCCCCAGAATTTGGTCTTGAAGATGTTTTTACAGCACAGTTTGTTGTAGTTCTATTCAATTTCTTGTCTAAAATGAGATAATTTGCTTGATGACTAAATCTATTGGAAATTTTTTAATCAATATTCCCTATTTGCCAATGATTAGGGAAAGCAGGAAGGCCTGTGTACAGGATTCTGATACAGCATTCTCATGAGCTGCTTTTTTTTGTTACTGAATGTAGGTGCCAGAGTTACAGTGCTACTTGCAGAGAGAATGCCTGGCAAAAATGTGAGGGCAAAAGCACATTTGTGTATGCACAGGCCATATCCCAGCCTGTCAACGACTTGAAATAACATGCAAATAGGTGCCAGTACACCTATCATTCTGTTTATTGCCTTTACTCACTTTCAGCTTGACTTCTAATACAATTCTGGCTCTAAGCAATTGATAAACACCATTGGACTACTGGATTTTTTTCCCACCAATGTCACATCTTTATCTTTCAGAAAGGCTAATGAAATACAAACAGTATAAGAAAAACTTCACTGGCAAGGGCCTCTGTGTCCTGCTCCACCACAGCAATGTACTGTGGTTGCTTTGTATCTGTAGCATAGTTTGTTTGAGTGACACTCTGACAAATGGTCTTCTTAGCACTGAAATTTAAACAAGGAGTGGATTGAGTAAAATCACAACCTGGACTGACTCAAATGACATATCAGGAACCTTTTTCAGTGGTCAGTTTCCTGATGGTTGAATTAACTGCAGTTTTATCTTGCTCTGTATTGGCTGCTTTACTTCACTGTCACCAAATTGCTTTCTTATCGTCATAAACACCACTGAATTATTGTAAACTGCCAAAGTGGCAGATCCCTGCTCTCCAGCCCATGGGTGCAATCACTGCATTTCCCTCTCTCAGTTGCCCATTGTATTGAAATAATCTCAAGAGAATCAGAACAATATTGCCCAAGGTGTCGCACACAGTAACAGTTCTACTGTCATATATCTGGATAGGAATTTCATGGGCAAATATGTGCCAGACAAATACATGACAGAAAAACAACTTTGCTCAAGCTTCTGTCAGGTTGGGTTATAAAAACAACCACTCTTCCATGCATTTCCTTTCATTCTGTAGTTGCCAAGATGACATCCAAAGGAGGCAGAAGGGCAGGCACAGAGACTGGCATGGATAGGTTGCAATTCCCTCTTCTGAGGGTAAGAAGTCTCACTAAGGTGAGGTGGGAGAGGCCAAGATACAATATTCTGCAAGTTAGGAAGAAACTGTATATATTAATCATTTTTTTATTTCAAAGGAAGTACAAGTCACCAAAGATTTGCCAAAATTCAAGATTCACTGAAAGATGTCACTGATCAGCAACATTAGGGGGAAAAGTCCCTACAGATCCAAATGAGGAACCCAAAGTCAGCCCTGCAGGTTCTAAGAAGTGCAAGGAAAAGTCTGATTTTTGAAAGTCTAAAGTTGTTAACCTTTCCTCAACTTCTTTATGGAGGAAGCTGAGTCCTTCTGCTCTGGAAAGAGAAGAACAGTGTCTAAAATTTATCTTGTGTTTTCAGTAGCTAAGAGCCACTATTGCACTCGCTTTGTGACCAGTGCATGTCACTGGGTCACAAGAACTAAGCCCATTTGCAACTGCTGGAGCACAGAGGAAGACAGAGGTGAGTCAAGGCAGGCTGAAAAGTGGTCTGTGATCTGATCTCACCTTATGCTCCTGAGCCCATCAAAACCCTTCTTTGAAAATGTCAGGTTTTCCCAAATTGTCCCTTTCAAAGACAAAGCAATAAAGAGTAACAAGAGTAACTAGAAGAAAAAAAATTATGTTGGTTGGAAGCTTCTAGATTTTAGACAATGGCAATTTGTGTTCCCAGTTTCAATTCATTTCACTGGGCTTTAGCTGAAGCACCATTTCTGCCGCTTTCCTTTGCTGCAGAAGATCAGAGCCAAAAGGAAAACACATGTCCACCAGAAAAAAGATCCATTTTGCTTCTGTCAGTAATACACTGGGAGCTGTCAGGAATGTCTGAGCAGGTGTGTGTGGATATGATTGGTAAGCAGCTTACAAACAGCTATCATTAAATGTGTAATAATAGCACAGTGCCAGCAAAATGAGACAACTAGAACAGTCAGGAATACAGTTTATAGACTACTTCTTTATGCATCATCCTTAACTCTGCTTTCTAGGCTGGCCCTCCAACAATCTTGTTTTTGTACTGCCTGTTCTATCATATGGTGTCCACATTTTCCTGGGATCTGAAAATACAAAGTCATCTTTGTATAAGCACACAATTTACCTGCTCTGGTTCAAGGAGGTTTAGTTTATAGTTTAAAATATAGTTTGCAAATACTGTTTTCTTTATGAGACTTTCTGAGCTGCCCCTTATCATCCTTTGAGACATAGAGAAAAAAGTTAGTATCTCCTTATTATGTGATTTTCAGATTCAGGCACTTTTTTGAGTTTTCTCCCTTTCAAGAGAGAGCAATAAGCCAAGAAAGTAATCATAGTTTTATACCTATTTATATATATTTCCTTTCATGGAAGTGTCATCTTCATTGGACAAGCCTCTGACCCTCTCTAGCAAGGTCTGCACAGAGGAATCAGTGACAGCAACCACAATATTGTTTTTAAAGGTGATGTAAATGCAAAATAACGTTCATGCTATGAATGTTAAAAAAGAAAAATCAAAAAACAGGAAAAAAAGGAAAAAGGCATGATCCAGCTACCCAAGCGGCAGCACACTGGGGACAGAATTTTCAGAAAACTTCTCAGATATACTCAGTGGGGGTCAAACCACCATAGCCACCTGAATTCATCCTCATATTTAACATGACAGAAACTGGAATGGATGCAGAACAAAGAAAAGTGCTTGAGCCTTACTGTAGGTCGTTCCTGAAATTACCATGGGTCATACACCTTGCAAGCTAAAAAAGTGACTGCTGGCAATCAGAAAGGGTAGAAATAGTAGTACTGTACAATTTTTAGGCTCCTGTAATGAGAAAAGGAATTTTTAATTCTTCTCTTTTTCCTTTCCCCTTCTGGAAAGCCGCATGCTCAGATGGTATAGACAGGGTGGAAGATTAAAAACAATAAGCAATCTATAGCACTTAATCTGTCAGACTGGGAGGGCCTCAGGCTGTGCTGGACAGTTGGGATTCACGTCAGCTGTCTGGTTTAGGGTTGCAGCAGAACCACAAAAGGTTGCCTGATTGGAAGTGTGTGCGCTGAAGGCTCACCACAGCAACACAGATGGGGCTGCAGGGTTGTGAAGAATGGTTCCAGGCAAACAGCAGGAGCGAGACAGCACGTGAAAAACCACCAGGGTTACTGCAGAAAGTAACACATCTCCAGGGATCCCAAGTGTTCAAATGATTTCTGCATTATTGCAATGGATGAATGAGCATTTTGTGACATGTAACATCCAGTGCTGAGACACCCATCTCAGGTTTTGGGTAAAATTCTCCCTAGAAGAAAGGACCATGCTAATCCATATCACTTGGACCTGCCCATCTGCCTCTGAAAGCCAGACTCTTTAAAGCTTCTTTGGATAAACCCAGGGTTATCTGGTTAAGACCCTTAAAAATGGCTTTTGTTAAGGGAAAAGAAGATCTGCAGGTCCTAAGAGGATAGCTATGTTTTGGGCACAAGTTCCAAGCATCAGAAAAGTTTATTTTCTCAATTCTGCCTGTGTGACAGCCTTCAGTTTAACCACATTTCTGGCAGCCCTAGATAGTATATGAGAGCATACCCATCCCTTGGATAGCACAGCTGGGCTCTCTGGACAGGAATACAGTGATAATACATGTATTTGACACCAAAAAAATGCCAATGTGCATTATTAGCTGAATTAGTGCCCCATGGAACTCTTTCTTCATGGCATTTCTTTGGCCTCACTTTATTATGTCAATGCACATGTAAATTCATAGAGGACTTTTTTTTCATAGCATATTTTTTAAGATGGCTCTTACAATTGTTTTCAGAATGATAGATAATTATTTCCCTCATCTCCCAAATGAAATAGCCTGCGTTTTATCTTCATTTTTGGAATGAGCCAGGGAAAAGAAATTTGCTGGAATAAATTAAAAAATGGTACAGTGAGATTATTACTTCTGTTTATCCATCCAGAACATCCTGAGAGGATGACTAAAGGTCTTGGTAGCCCATTAATTTAAAGTACTGTCAACTTCTCAGTGCAAACATATATATGAATAGAGAGAAGAAAAAAAGAAAAAAGACAGAAAGATGAGTGAATCACTTCTTGCAGATACCTTAAGGTAAGGGTGGGATTTTGTGCTGGGGCAGTATTTTATCTGCTTGGAAGGGTTCTATGAGAAACAAAAAATGTACCTAAAGGGTGAACTCGTACACAACTGCACAGCTTGTTGGATTTTCAGCATACGTGTTTCAGAAATCAGTGAAGGAAAAACTGATTCCTCAGCCTTACTGCAGACCACAAGCCAAAGCAAAATCAGCTTAAAGGACTCAAAAGGTTCTATCCAGGGTTTTAAAACACCAGGAATATTTTCATGTTTGTAGAGGTTATGGGCATCTACCTGGTGACTTTCTGGTTAAATGAATTATTCCATATAAATAGCCCAGTTTAGAACTTAGAATGCCAGCCAAATGTGATGTGACCAACCTAATTTTAAAGTCCATTTGTCATAACCATGCAATTAATCAACTAGTTTTTTAATTAAGAAAAGAACTTAGAAGTGATTACTGATTTATAAGCACTCTAACTCACAGCCAAAACATTTTCATTTTGTTCGTCTGGATTTACACTAGAGGTCAGTTAATCCTGATGAGATTAAAGTTTTGGTAATTTTGAGAAACAGCATCTCTATGAGATCATGCAGTTTAGCTTTAATGCATCTTAATCCACTTTCATACCTCTAGTTAATTTGTGTTCATTTTCTGCAGCATCCATGTAGGTAAACACCAAGCACAGTTTTAGAAATATTTAGGCAGGATCCCTGATTTATCCCCATTTTCTGGGCAGGAGTGTGTGTGGGAGACACAGGATCAGACCCCTCACTCTTCAATCAGGAGAAAGGCAGAGGAGGGAGATCTCTGTGTCTGGTTTTGGCAGAGAAGAGGAGCTGTTTTCACTGTCCTGCCTTTTATTAGCAACTAGCATTTTTTTCTCCTTGCAGCTGAAGCCCCTAACAAAAGGCAAAGAATAAAATGAGACAAAAAAGCATCTGCTCTAAATGGAACTGGGCCAGTCCAGTCAAGTTTAAAGACTCTGAATCATTTGAGTGATATGAGACTGGAAATTTACTAATGACTACAACTTATTAAAAAGGCATGAAAAGCTCCCTAATTACATATTTGGATGCTAAGTAGCCATTCTCAGCTTCACAGACAGGATGACTTTCCCTTCCAGTCTTGTCCCAGACCACACATTAAAAAGAAAACAGGCATCATAAAGGCTCAGGCGTTTAAGATGCTAGAAACTAAAATATTGTAAAAGACTTAACCAGACTTTTACTTGAGGCTTTAGGCTACTCTCTTGTTTTAACTCTTACTGAAGGCTGAAAAATTTTGGCCATCTTATAATATATGCATTTATAAATAAATTACCATGTATCCCAAATCTTCCAGAAACAATACAGCGCATTAATCCCAACCACCTTTTTTTTTTTTTCTACTCTATCAGGCTAATGTCATTGTATGATTAGTTTTAAACATCTATTACACTGTAAACAAATCTTGAAAAGCTTATGGACACAAAGTTAGACCTTCAAAAGATTGGAAGTGCCAGATTTAGTGCAAAAGTTCTATGGGGCTCAGCACAGGGAAATCTATTTACAATTCCTATTACTCAAATTGCTCAGTGTCTTTATTTGCTGCATAGCATTCGAAGCCAGCATTAAATATAAATTGTTCATTTCCTGATGAGTGTTTTGTTTTGTTTCAATAATGTATTGACGTAGAGTCGGAATGCTCCACAAACATTCTTGAATTTATCTGCAAAAGGCACCCTCTAAATATGCTCTGTGTTTTGTTATCCCAGTTTTCCAGGTTTCATGCTTTTCCCTCTCTGTCCACGAAGCAAAGCCACTTTTATGGACATGATGGGTAGAGTGCGTGAGTGCTGCACATCACACAAAGTCCAGCCCATGTTGGCTTTGCAGTGTGTGACAAACCCCCTGCTCAGCAGAGGTGCAAACCTGCCCTTTTTGGACATTCCCACACCAGGCAGAAGAACAGGAACCCTCCATGCAGGTCACCTGTTTTCCCTGTTTTACAGTAAAGGAAATGAGTACAGAGAGTATCACTATTGTCAGACAAGGAGAATTTATTCAGTGTGTTGCTGCTGGCTGCAAAATCTGAAATCCAAAATCTCCTTAGCAAGCAAGCACAGTGAAAATCAATGGTTGTCTCTGCAACAAACATTTAAATTCAATGTATTTGTAAAACCCAACAAAACAAAGCTATAAATACAAAATATATTAAATATTATTTATTTAATATTTTAAATATTAAATAAATACAAAAGTATTTTTATATCAACAGTCTACAGCTGTGTGAGTACTTAACATACATCTATTTCTTTTGCAAAGCAAAAGTCAGGTAAGAGTACATTCTTCTGAAAGCTGTTAATCCCCTATGTAAAATTCATGTAAGCCTTGTTCTTCTCTGGATGGACTTATGCAGACAGGTATCTAATCATTCCTATGAGTAGCCCCAAAACACAACCAGCATTTCACTACAAAACAATGTGCATGAAACACATCTCCTCTAGGGACTGAAAAGTGTTGGCTTTTTTAAACAACAGAGTAGTGAGTGCCTAAATTAGCTATAGTCCAGAAGAACTCAGCTCTCCTGCCAGTTCAATTCCATTCCTAAAAGGGGTTACATTGACAAGGCTCTTTGCTGCAGCATCACTCACTGTTCAAGCCTCACAATAAATGCAGTGCCAGGTACATTTAAATCCTGAGATGA
The DNA here is from genome assembly GCF_001522545.3 of Parus major. NCBI lineage: Eukaryota > Metazoa > Chordata > Aves > Passeriformes > Paridae > Parus > Parus major. The sequence goes on along the minus strand of NC_031773.1, from coordinate 70,792,369 downwards.
GGTTGCAAGTGCAGTTTGAACCATGGTGGCTGCACCTTACTTCATTTATAGGAAAAAAGAACTGGCAAGGACTTTCTGAGGAAGCAAGTTTTTCCTTGAAACAGTGGTAGCCACATTATATTAAAAAAAATAAAATAGAAAAAAGTAATACAATATTGAGAAAGGGTTACTTTACACAGAAATAAAATCCCTTGCAGCTTTTCTCACAGAGACAACTTCAGAACTGGAAAAGGAAGAATAGGTGGGTAAATGGCAGGTGGTTCTCCTAACTTTGTCACAAAAGTCATTGAAGTTGAGGCATTTTTCACAGCCCCAGAAAATACAGATCTTGTCAGTCATGGAATTCACGTGACACAGAGGTGGAGCAATGAAATGGGGCTGAGTTCCAGCTTTGTGCCTCTGAGTAGAGAGGGAAGAAATAAAATAGCCAAAGTAGTTCACATATGGCCAGGCAAAATCTGAAGACCACACTCGTCTTCTGGAGCATTCTTCAATAAACTTGAACAAAAGCCGTGTAGTATTAAACCAGCAGTGGCATAAACACCAGGTTCTTTGTCAGCTGATAGAAGGAGAAATAATAGTACTACTCATACTACTCACAAGTGTTGGAGGGAAAAAGGGTAAAGATTATAAATGTATTTTTATTCTTGGCTGACACTTCTACCAACCCAAGCCAAAAATCACAAGAAAAAGAATAGCTAGTTTCCTCTATCCACATAAAACAATTCTGCGCTAAGCAGCACTTAAGTAAAATGATCAGATTGTGATTATATAACCCTAGCATGAACTTAGTGACCAGTATAGTCATGTCAAATTAGGATGCATTATTCAAGCAGCAGGGAAGGATGAAAGTGTTTACCATCAGATATAAACCCCCTGCATTTCCCTTTCTTCAAACCTGTTCTCTTAGTTTTCCCTTGCTGGCTATGTTGGTGGGCTGGCTCGCTCACTATACCAGCTCTTCAAAAACACAGAAATTATCAGTAGCAGATGCTGATGGCAACTAAAAAGAAAAAAAAAAATACATCCACTCATTATTTCTCCCCTCTGCTTTTACCAGAAGCTTCCATCTTCTCCCCCTGGTTTATTTCTTGCTCCTTTTGTCTCTAGACTTTTGCCTATTCTGCTTGTCCTTCAGATCAGGGTCCCTATTCTATGATTGTTTTTTTGATGGGCCCCCTCCACCTGACCCCATTCTCACTTTCTTTGTCATCTTGTCTTTAACTTCTTTTCATAAAAAGGTGCAGGATTCTCCCCATCAATGTCTAGACGACAACTTGTCACTATTCTTTTTTTTATCGGATTATAAAAAATGAAAAGGCAACAAAATGAAAGGAATAAATGCTGCATGGATAAGATGAGGCTGAAGCAGAAATGTAAGTTATTAGATGTAGTTTACTTATATCTAATTATTATAATGCAAAATAAAGTTGTATTATTCAGGTGTATTTAATACATAGTCATTCTTACTCTGTGAACATTCCCAACCATATCATGATTGTAGCAAGTTTAATTTTTTTGACCCCTTTACAGCTTTGAAAGCCATCAAAAGCCAAATTTAACTGCCCAAATCTCACAAAACCAGAATGCCAAAGCCAGCGTTGGTATTATTAAATTGACCACCACAGAACTTGTTTATACTCTAGATTATTTGATTTATGCAGTTTCTTCTCTCCATCTGGAGGTCACAGTAAAGAATTTGTAAAGTACAGTTAAATATTTTAGACAAAATTTAGTTCCTCTATCAAAGCAGTGTAGACTGTCTTGTTCCTTAAACAAATCCTTAAATAATCCTTCCAATAAAGCATAGAAGAGAGAGTTGATACCTTGATACCATGGAGCTACATATGGACATTCAAACACATACAGAGAGAAAAACTCCTTTTCACGCTTTTTCTTCCCTTTTCATAAGAACTTGTCAGTAGGAATGGGTCGAGCCTTGGGTAAATAGGTTATTCCAAGTAACAAGATTGCTTGATTCTAAAAATGCAATAAAAGGCATAGCACAAGCCAGGTCCCTGGACTCTTCTGATTCACTGACTTACCATTAATAAATGATAGAAGTCATGTAAAAAAATTACATCCCTCTTGAGGATAAGTAATGTGGTGAACTGGTGACCATCATTACCAGAGACATGAAGCCATGGTTCTGTTAAACATATTGCAGTATAACCTTAGGTGTTTGTTGGAAATAATCTTTCTCTACACTAGTCCATCCAGGAATCAGAACCACCAAAATGGAAGACTATTGTTGGGATGAAATAGAACTAAGTCTTCCTCTCACCTGCACCAATTCTTGGCTTCTCCCTCTGCTCTCTCAAAGGCAAGAAATGGCTGCTTTGGGGGATGAATTTGAGTACTCAACTTAGGTTCCTGTTCCACAAAGCTCTGGGAACGGGCATCCACCTCCCTCCCTGGGCTCTGGTTGGGCCCTTTGTTCCTCACTCCACACACCCTCTGTGCTGCAGCCTCACCACCCTCACAGTTAGTTTTCTTCCCAACTAAGGAGTTGCTGACCTACTCTTCTTCATTTTAGGCTGTTTCACCTGGTCCCCTTTGGATACTGTAAGGCTGCTAGAAGAGAAGGAAATGCTGGAACATTGCAGCACACCCCTCTCTTTGGAGCAACAGCAGTAGAAGCCAGAAACTTCAGCCTGGAAGCAGCCTGTCATCTGCCTGGAAGACTATTCTCCTCCCTGCATGCTTTTGGGATGTTTCTTACTGATTCCACAGCAGTTCTTTGTGCAGCCAGCAGCACACAGGACACTTGTGCAGCAGTTGGTCCTTGAGAGGGAAAGCACAGCCCAGGACAGACAGACCCAGTGCAGCTCCAAGGAAAGAGCCTGAGCATTTTTGGCTGCAGAAGTAGCCCCTTACTGGCCAGGTCTCAAAGAAACGTTACTCACAATCTTACCCTTCTCCCTCCCACCTTCCTTTTTCTTCCTTTTTTCTTTTTTTCTTTTTTTCATTTCTTTTTTTTGTACTTGAAATGCTTTTCTTGGCACCCCCTGACATTCCAGCTGAGCAGCACCTCACTTGAAGTATTACCTGATTACACTGAACACTTTCACATGTGGAATTTTGCACACCCAGTGTTCAGCCAGTGACAGTAACAAATAGGGTATTAATTAACACCACAGTGATTAAAGACTTGGGATCCGACATCTGTAATGAATGTTCTAAAGATAGTGTCTGTGCACCGGGAGCTCTGCTCTTTCTCAGCTCATTGCCATTCTCTGAGTGCTAACGAGGGGAACAAGGCAGAGCTGAAGCATTTGAATAAACCCTTGCTTTTTCAGAGGACTTAATGAATCATGAGCAGACCATTCTATCATGTGTTTTGCAGAACTGAGGGGACATTGATGAAGCCCTTTACTTACCCCACCATGTATGAAAGTCACAGTGCATCAGAAGGAACCCAATCAGCTACATGAGAAATGGTTTTATTTCCTCCAGCATCCAATTTGATTACCTCGTTATGTTTCACCCCGTTTTGTCTAACCCAGCAATTTGCTTCCTAGATCATCTCATTCTTCCTTTATTGCTCATTGTTAAAAAACAGCGACAGGTCAGATGGAAACTCCTGCTACAGCAGGTCTTCTGTCAAAGATGAAGTTGATTAAAATGTCAAACAGGTACTGGCATTCAGTCAAAACCTGACAAATTAGTTATGGCTTGTCTAATCCACATATAAAACATGATTTACCAAATACCCTCACCTAACAAAAGGGTATTTGGTTTCTTACTGAATTCCCTCTATTTGACACTCTCATAATATGCAAACATATATGGATTTAATTTTTTCATTTCCTTCTGGATGGAACATTCCAACCTGTTAATATTTACACAAATCCTGATAATCCTGAAAACTGTTTAGCCTTTATTTTTCTTTTAAATTATATTTTCTCCAGTTTTCTTTCTGTTACATCCATCTTTGTGCATGGGTTTACAAGAGGAGGCAAATGATGAAAATGACCTTTTCAAAGAAAGTAGTGGAACAGGCAGAAAACCAAGACTGTATATATTTTAATAAAAATACTTAGCAATCTAGTGGTTCTTAAAATTCTCCAGAGAAATGGCTAAAACAGACTCCTCATCATGCCAATAAAGGTTAAGTTGGCCATGGTGGGGAGCAATTGCAGAGAGGCACTTCAGAAATATTTTTCCCTGGTGTTTCTACCAGGCAGAGGAATATATGAATCTTGTAACTGTCACCCCGTTGAAGCACTAATGCCTTTGCATCTGTGAGGGCCACTTTTGGATTTGTGTCCTCTATACAATGGAGATGTGAAATTCAATCTGTGACATTAATAGGAAGGATCAAATGGTGATGCTTAATCCCATGGAACAGGCAAAGATCATTTAAACACTCTCTGCAACCTTCATGGCCCTTGCTAAGGTCCTGACCTTTATCTTCTCACAATAAAGTTTGCTAACCAAAGGCATCTTGTTTATCTCTCTCTAGGTATAAGAACAAAATAGATACATATTAGTCTCCCTGTCAGGTGATGTCAGAACCAAGAAAGTGTGACAAGCAAAAAGTATCTCTTTTATTCAGAAATTACGGTCTTTTTTAGTGCTACCAGTTTTCAAAGGAAAAAATAGCAAGAACACATCACTGTTTCTCAAGATAAAGCATGCCTAAAAATTTTTTTTTTACTCTCAGGACACCCTGTGTGACCAACTATATTCCTGAAAACATACTCTTTTGTACAAAATGGATAAAATCACAGTATTTGAAATGGTTATTTGGTGAAAACTCATGCACTTGGGCTAATATAAGTAAGAAAGCAATGAAAACAGGTGTTTGCATTTTTCTGATGGGGCTTAAAGACAATGGAAGGGATTAAGAGTTAGCAATTCAACTGTGATTAAACAACAGGTTTGTTAAGGAAGCTGACTAAAATTTAAGACTACTCCTCCAAGAGTCTCTTCAATAGGCAGATGTTTAGTGAATGGAAAACTGCTTGGCACAGAATAACTGTGGAGGAAGTTATGGGCCATGCAAGAAAGAGGGTGAGAAGCACAGCGGTTTCCTTCAGGAGGGCAGAGAGCCCAGATCTGCCAAGGCACCTCCTCAGAGAAATCATCCTTAACTGCAAACACCTATTTCCAGGAAGGGATAGCATGGAGGATGTTCTGCCAAGGAAGTCCTGCAAAGCCAAGTGAAGAACTAGTGCTAACAATCCAACGTGCTTCAGGGAACTGTTGGGACAGCCCTGTCCTTGGTACCATTTGGGCCAAAGAGGATTTTGAGCTGCAAGCTGTGACAATAAGGCAGCCAAAGGAGCCACGAGAAGCAATACACCAAGGGAGGTTTGGGAGGAGCTCATTTAATTCATTTTGATGCCAGCAGACCTCAGAATTTCTTGCCTGTTCCAAGGAGAAGAAATGGCTTCACAGGTAGCAGATAGTACAATGTTTATTTGAGAGACACCCATTCCTGCCTGGTTCTGAGTCCCTACCTGCACCAATAAATCCCAGTTTGAGAGTGGAAAACATAACCTGGCACATGTGTGCTCAGCAGATCCATCACTCCCAGTTTAGCATATGAAGTCCTAGGACTCAGCAACAGTGGCCAGGACAGGGAGCTGTGTCAGCTCTGCACCCACAGTGACTCACCTGCTCTCAGCACAAATAAACCAGCTGTCAGTTCTTCTCTCTGCCTTAAGCCACATGTTCCCAAAGATTTCTTTCCTCTGTCCCTTCTCTCTTTCATGACAACGTTTGCATGTTTCTCAATGCTTCTGCTCCATTTGGTGCTTCTTTTATGTAATCTCCAATGCTTTCCTTCTCTACCACCATCCACTCCTCATTTTCTCAGTTGCCATTCTGCTCTTCCAGACCCAACCTATGCCTGCTACTGTCAGCTCTGCAGATATTTTTCTCAGAGAATGTTCAAAATACACACAGCCCTTCTGAAAAAGTTATTGTCTCTTTTCATTTGGAACTTTTTCTGACACCTTTATTTTGTCTGGGGTGGTATGTTATGTAGCGCCAAGTGACTGCCATGATAAAAACATTCTCCCATCTTAGAATCTAAGCCCTTTAGGACAGAAACGAAATAAAGAAGAAAATATCTTGACCAGACCAAGAACTTATACAGAAACCTCATTTTTGTGCTGTGTGGGCTTTGTTCCTCCTTAAACTCCATAGGACAAATTCCCTGATGTGAATGAAACAGAGAACCTTATGATTGGCAGCTCAGAGAATCCTCTCTGAGGCTGCTCCACACACACAGAAAGCTGTCAAGTCACCTCTGAGAGGCAGCCCCACCAACATTTAGGCCAGTGTTTCCCAGCTGTGGGTCATGACCCCACATGGGCCAGGGTCAACACAGGGCCACAGAGAGTTGGAGAAAGCTAAAGAAATATTTAACCTTAAGGATTTGTATTCAAGGCTTTTTTCCCTGTTGGTGAGGGAAAGGAAGGAGTGGAGTTGTACACAAACAGATGATCCAGGGAGTCTGATTGCTTCAGAAATCCTGATTTGAAATATTGGGAATTCCAGAATTCCACACCGGAAAGAAAGAAAGTGGTTCTGTGGCTCATGTACTTTGTCTATGCACCTTTTTTTTTTTTTTTTTT
>NC_031773.1:70707469-70785717 GCF_001522545.3 Parus major | reverse complement strand
TGTATTGGTTTGAAACTAGCCAGAAGTCTGGAAAAGTTTCAGTAACCTTAGTAGACAGACTAGCAAACAGATACAAGAGACATCAGCATGAGCATCCTTGTAATAGTACCTGGCTCTCATCAGAAGAATTTGAAAGGGTTCTCAACACTGAAAGCATTTATATTTCCCATGGAGTAAAAGGAGGTTTTCATTATCCCCATTTTACAGAGGAGAACCTGGCTAGGTGACTTGTTCAATGTCATGAAAAAGTTCTGTGGCAGAGTTAAAAGCTGAGTCCAAAATCAACTTCTTAAGTTAATGCCCTTTTCACAGCTCTACTCTGTGCTCAGATCCCTCCCCTCCCACCCCAAAAAATGCATTCTCAATCAAATGGATGTCACCAGCACCTATGTAATTAGAACTTGTGCAATCACAGGAGTATTGCAGCAGACCTTAGGGTCATGAAAGGTGTGAGAGGGCTTAATCCAAAGACTGGATTTCTTTTTAAATCTTACACAAATAACATTATAGATAGAGTCATAGACAGTGATTTGCCAATATGATTTCATCCCTAAGGGGAATACTTGCAAAATCTTGCCCACACTTGATTATAAAGATCAAATTTGGTGGCTGCTTTTGTCCTTCAGGAGAAAGATGGGAGTCAAACAAACATCATCACACAGCAGTGAAGTTGCTCAAGGTCTTCCCTGCATGTGCCACCTGCAGCCCCCTGGCTGGTTACTGGAGCTTTTGACAACCTGGAAGGTGCTGAAATGTGGGAACGGCTACTGTGTGGGACAATCTCAGAGCAGTGAAGCCAAGCTGGACTCATGAGCAGCTCCAGCACTTCCTTCCTTGCGGGCACAACCCAGAGCAGGACGTGAAGTGTGGGCCTTGTCCATGAGAAGACAAAACCTCTTCCACAGCTTTGCTGTTCAGTGAACTTCAGTTCAGAAGTTCAGTGAACTGCTGTGGCAGCCAGACCCACAGGGGATCAGCTCACCATGGCCACAACCCCCTGGAGCAGGAACAACCAGCACCAGGAGCCTGTACTGATGACATTTTACAAGTCAAGATACTTCCAGTTAGCTGATATTTCGCACTGGTTCATTAACCCAGCTGCTGGCACAATCCTGTTTTCTTGTGTAGATAAGAACTTGGCCTGATCCATTAAAGACTGATTTGTTAGCTGGGAAAAGATCATTTATTGCTTTCACATTATTGCTTCAGCTATCCTTGGATAAACTGGCTATGTAATGGTTGATAGCTTTCTGTCTGTACTTACTTTTTTTCATTTACTTTAAAATATTTTAAAAAATGAAAACTTGTAGTAATTTTTCGTGTCTTTTTTTAGTGAGGAAAACAATCTTATACAAACACATCTGCATGCAAAAATAAGCCTATTACAAATTAATGCTTTCCACTGTTTTCTCCCTTGAGTTTGGGAAGCTTATCTGTTTACAATCATTGCCTCTGTTTCTGAAGGGGAAGCTTGGGAAGCCTGGGACTTTAAAAAAAAATATTTATGCATGTGCTGAGTGGGGTGGAGTAGGAATGGATACACACTGGGAACATTTTGATTCCAGAGCTCTTAGAGAACTGCTAATAGGATGATGAAAGCTTGATTTCACTGATCTGTTACACTCCACCAGCCTGTTTTGCAAGGTTCCTTTGTGTATGGCAATTACTAAGTTCCACTAAAATACTCATAAAATTTTCACCTGCTAGAATCAAAACCTCTTTTCATTCCCCAGATGAATACAATGATGATGTTTTAAAATCTCTGCATAGAGACGCTCTGGATTCCCTTGGTGTCTGAGATCTCTTAGCCTTGCAGGCGTGACCCAGGCTGTATTGAAGGCATGTGCCCTTCAGTAAAAGAGCCTGAGGTGTCCTGAGGCACCTGAAATGGCACTACAAGCTGTTGTTCCCATGGTAACCAAATCCCACATATATATATATATAGATAGATAGATAGATAGATAGATAGATAGATGATAGATAGATAGATAGATAGATAGATAGATAGATAGATAGATAGATAGATAGATATCTTAATAACAGAATGAAAAATGTTATGGCTTTTAATTTCATTGTTGTAGGTACTTGTGTGCCTGTATATTTATAAACAACATTAGGGTACTGTGCAACAGCAGCAGCTTGAATAAAAATGATGACAAGTCAAGGAGGCTTGCCTGGCAAGACAGAAACTCACAGGACCTCTTAACTGTTCATTTTCTGAGATCTGGATCTTTTTAAATGTGAAAGTTTGTTTAGAATGTGTAACATCAAGAGCTAGGTGTTTGAAAAAGACTTAACATTGAAGTTTGAGCTAATTGTTTATTCTGGAAAGTGCTAGTAACACATATATATAACCATAGATATAATTTGATATATTTTTATATATACATTACATATATTTCAGTATGGCAGCAGAATCAGCTGAGTTGCACTCCTCTTCTGGACAGGGGAGGATGGCTAAACACAAGCCCAGAGTTTCTGTTAAATATCATACCTAAGTAGTCAAGACAGGGAAAATACAGTACAGAAATAGAAAGGCAGCAGGGACTAAAAGTAACACTTTCAGTGCATGCCATTCTCTGTCCTCTGTGAGGAGATTGTCTTTATTTTCTTTTATCTGGAAGGAAAGTACAGCTCAACTATATTTGCTGGAGTCTAAACAGGATCTAAGAAGAGGAGCAGTCAATTTTCCAGGTGGGCTGGTTGTTTTCTGTGTTCCCTCATTACATGTTGCAGGAATTGGGCCAAGGAGCAGATCCCTGATGGAATCCTAATCTCAGTGAAATCAAGGCAAAAGTCTTATAAGGTGGAAGTATCAAAGGTAATCTCAAGTAGTTTGAACAACGGAAGAGACTGCAAACTGAAGTATGGTATGAAGTGTAAGGTTTCCTGCAGCTGTAAATGGAAAGAATAAAGAGAAGATGAACCACTCATCAGAATATGGTTGGTTTTTTAAGAGTTTTGACAGCCTTATTTCTGCAAAGAGCAGAGCTAACACAATTATAAACACAGTAAAAAAGGCCTCCCAAAATATTCTAGCCAAAGCCATGTGTTTAAAATGCATTACAATGGGTGTTAGACTCAACCAGCAATAATCTATCTCTAGGCAATAAATAAATATTGATAACTTTAATTATAGATCCATGATAGAACTCATGGAAAGAACATAAATATGATGTCTGGAGCTAATTAACACTCAAAAATTAACAAACCAGAGAAAGATAAACAGAATGAGATTTAGTACTATGAGAAGCTAAATTGTGGTGTATTCCCTAGACAGGGCTGAAAACAGTGACAAATCTAAATGAGTTTTCCTGGGAATACCAAGTTTCTTGAAGGGCATATGAAACACATATTGCATAAACATCCCTGATACCTAATTCCAAGGAGCTCAGTGCCAGGTATGGTGATTTAAAACTGTTCAGTTCCTCCACGTCAGCAGAATTCTCATAAACACTGGCATGCCCAATATATTGACTGTGTGATTTCACATAAACCCATGATTATACCTGTGCTCCCAGTCCGTAAACAGGAGTTATATAAATGGCACAATATCATGCAGTGTTTTTATCTGAAGCAGCTGCCAGCTGTGCCTTTACTCACACCAGCACATCTATCAACAACTCCAAGCCTTTTCAAATACAAGACTTGCACCACAGAAAACACAACTATTTGAAACCTAAAATTATCTCTGTCTTTGCAACTGTGTGCATGGGCTGGTGTGAGCTAGCGGTCTGTGAGTCCAGACCTCATGGCCTGTACTGTGGAGCATTCACTGGAGGGGCACCATGGTGACAGCACAGCTGCCAAAAGCACTGGCTACATCAGGTATTCTTGTCACCAGTGTGTCTCTGTCAGCACTGAGCATGGCTCTGGTGAATGACATTCAGTTGTCACCTTCCCTCTGTTCATCCCCAGGACAGGGGCTGAGAGACACAGGCAGCATTTGTCCACAATTATCCATACCATCTCTGCAAAGGACATTGTCCAGAGGTCACCAAAGCCCCAGGAAAGTCTGCCCATGACTCCAGGGACTCTTTGGTTGGTCAACAGTCACTCCTTGCTGGATTCTGCTTCTGGAATTGCCAACAAGGATGCTGTGCCTTTTGTGAAGAGATTCCTGCATCCTGCTGCACATACAGGCACAACAGGAACCCAGGTGAAACTGTGACTGATTAATAATTCATTGCAGGCAGCTCCAGACCTTGCTTTTCCTCAGTCTGAATTTGACAGATACAAGGCGCTGATGCCTGAGGTTTGTTCATTCATTTTCAAACACTCCAAACATGTCCTCTGCTCTCCTCACCCCCTTGCTTTTCCTCTTGCCATATGACCCATGGTTACAGTGAATTTCTACGTGGAGACAAGCCCAGTTACTGCAGATTGCTGTAATGTTCAAAGTGGCTCCATGGTGAATTCTTGAACCTGTTAATAAAAAATCCTAAGCCAAGTAACAAAATCTTGTTTAATTCGAGTAACCTAAAACTAAGCTCAAAACACAGAGAAGGAAGATTCCTCTTTCTCCTCCATAGAACTGCTCCAGTCCTTGTGCTATCAAGGCAGATAAAGAGAACCTACTTCACTTCCAATGTCTTTACTTCATTAGGACATTTTTTCTCTTGTGAAGAAAGCACAAGTGTACCTTCAATATTACTGAAATATAGGTATGTGGCAGCAGAAGAAACTCTGGTTCATGCTGCTGTCTCAGCACAACTGTATCTTCCTAAAAATGTTCCACAGAGCTTGCAATAGAATGAGAAATTATTTTTCTATGAAAAAAACTAATTATAAAAATGAAACAAAAAAGCTTTTGCTTTTATAATTAAAAAAGGAAATTAATTTTTCAAGAATCGACCTGTCAAATTTGTAGATGAGGAAACCAGAAAAAGGATGTACAGCAGAAGTTAGACAAACATCAACAACAGTTAATACAAAAAATATTTATCCTTTTAAAGAAAAGTCACTAAAACACAGGAGCTGACTGTCCATTAAAACTATTTCATAAGTTGCTCTTCAGACCTTGTCTGTATCCTGTTTCTGTGTCTGTTAGAAACTTAGAAAGGAGTTTGCTGTAAAGTTTCAGAGAATTAAAGCAACAAAGCTTTAGTGACAGCCATGGCTGTGAGATAATTGTGCAGGTAGTGCATGATCTGTCTTGTTTTTGCCAAGGCAGAGCTGGCACATAACAGTAGAGGGAACTGGGTTAGCACTGGGGAAAACCTGGAAGTCATACAGTACTTAAAAGCTTCCTTGAATTTTGCTATTTTCTCTTGCACGGCTAAAACCATAGCTGGTGTAAATCACCTCCTCCGGGGGAAAAGTATCACTTCGTACTTTAGCCTCATGTAGAGTCAAGCTCTTGCAGCAATAAAAAAAAAATAAATCAAAGCATGTTTGACAATTCATTCTGCCACAGACTTTTATTTTTATACTTTTATACAGTTTATTAAGTCAACTGATCTTCCTGTGCCTTCCCTTTGAAATATGCAGAAGGTATTATACCTATTAATACAAATTAACTCCAGGAGAAAAACTCAGGAACAGCATATCTGTGGGATTTTGACTGCCTAACTACAGGCAAGAGAAGGAGGTGAGACTTGCACAAACCACCAGGATCACTGACTAGAAATAGGACTTGGAAGGGCTTTCTTCCTCAGGCAGAACTGCCATTTGCACAGCAGTTTTGGCTTGACTGCTTTTCTTTGGGGTTTCACATAGCTGGGCTATTGCATTCCTGGTCCTGGCTCTCTTCCACAGCAAAAACAGTTGATCACGCATAATTTGCAAGAGTACATCATGCTTTAGTATTCCTGTCTACCAGGGACAGTGTTTGGCAAGCAAAAAGCTCTGGAGGTGAGGCTCCCTGTGTAAGTGTGTTCACGTGTGCCCGAAGGAGAAGGGGCTTCAGAAAATGTCAGCTCTTGGGAGTAGCTTCTGGAAAGATTTCCAGGACTTGGAATCTGTCATGATTAAAACCAGTTGTTCACTTTCTTATCTTCTGTCAAACTTGAGAAGTGTAATGACAGCTCTTAAAGATCGCACTCTCCAAGGATTGCAAATGCTCAGAGTGGCACGTGAGCCAGAGAGAGTGAGTGAGATAAAAGAAAATCAGGGGTGAAAGTTCCCTTCTGCATGTCACAGAAATATGGGCATGCTTGGCTTTGCCTCTCCACTAATAATAAAAAAATGTATCATCCCCAAATGTTTTTTGGCTTTAGAGTGAAAATCTAAAAGGTATCTATTCGTATTGATACCACAAACATTGCTCTGTTCTCCAAAATGAACTCTTTTGGCTCAGTCTGTGAAATGTCAGCTTGGAAAATAGGAGCTCTCTGTTGTGGCAGCCTCTTGTTTTTCATATGTGTACACGCACCACACGCACACAAACAAATCTGTGTAGGGATGGCCCCCAAAGCAGGGAAGGTTACCACTGCACCATATGTAGGACTTTGATTTATAGTTATATTTTTCACAGTGTGACACACATTGTTGGTGAGCTGTGGCTGTGATAAAATCGTGGAGGTGTTAAGTTTCACTGTCTGGATGGTGAGGAGCAGGCAGGGAGGATGTAATTCGAGTCGAGAGCTGCTCTCCAAATGAATGAACCTGTATTGTGGATCTGGTTACAGCCAGCACACTGCCTTAATCCATCAACAGCAAGTTTACTTACAAACCAGCCTTTGTTTTTAATCCATGAGCCTTTGGGGATTCACTATAATCAAATGGCGAATCACAGGAACACATAAGAGGGAAAAAAAGGATTGCTACAATGAAGTTTACTCTTAGCCACAAACTCTCCCTCAACCCCCCCCACCCCAGTTAATGCAGATAAAAGTATAATGCACAGCATTAAGCTTACAGGCATTAAAACTCCCACAGGCTGGAAGTTAAGGCATGGCAAACCAGATCTCGTTACTTTCTGGGGGTGCTTCTCTGAGGCTGAGGCTGGTTTGATTTCAAACCACATGTGCTTGCAGCACAGACACAGTCTGGTGATGGAAGACAGCCATGGGGATTTTGAGTGCTGCAGCTCACTTGCAGTTTTCTCCTGTCCTGGACAAATGAAAAGAACATACTGGATCTTGCAATCAAAATGCGTCCAGCTGAAATAATATATGTTCCTTGGCAAAGGCCTGACATTAAGCCTTGGGGTGTGTCTATGTATATATAAACAAATGCTTTTCTTTAGAAATATGTGTGTATTTCTCCTTTTATCATAAAACATAAACAAAGAGCAACCTTTAAGCTACTTTTCCCTGCAGGAGACTAAGCCAAACATCTACTGCTGCCCAACAGCCCACATTAGGATGGCAAACACATCCACAAGGATGGCAATTGGGACAGACCACAGTTTCCATGTTAGCATGGTAATATTTTGGGTTCTACTCCAAGCCCATAACTCTGGGCTACCTGGGCCACCCTGCCAAGCTCCTATCCCCACAGTCCCCCAGGATGGACCTAGAAGATGAGGATGACTCGGTGCCATATGGCTGACCTCCCCAATGCATGTGTGTGCATGCTGGGGGGACACAGGGCGGCAGAGGAAGGTGGCAGGACATGCACGCCACACCATTAAAGGCATGACAGATGGTGATGAAAGTGCCATAAAACCGCAGGCAGTGACAGCTCAGGGCCAGCACTGCAGCAGCTGCTGAGGTATCACATTGTAAACAGCCCCTCCCCAGGGCACCCCCCTTGCAGGGCCTGTCACAGGAGCCATCACTTCTCACAAATCTGCCCTCTCCTCCCACGGACCCACCCAGGGCTCCCTCACCCACAGGGTGAAAGGCAGGTGAAGGAGATGGTGGCAAGGGGCTCATTGTGGGACTGGGAGAAACCCTTTTTCACACACCGGGCAACCTGATATGAGAACACAAGTAAAGAGACAAACACAAAGCCCCCCATGCCAGAGCTTGGCGCCACCAAGCAGCCACTGCACATTTCTGGGCACTTGTCCCCAGCCTGGTTTCCCAGCCCCACAGGTACCATACCCAGGTGGGCAGCTCCTTCCTAGACAAGCCTTCATCACTCAGCTGTTTAGCTACTGTGAGCTCCCAGCCTCCTCTAGAGGAGGTCCATCAGACCATGCAATCTCCCTTTAGGTCTCATTCCCATCATGGCAAAGAAAGAAACATTCAGTATCTCCTCGGCATGTAAACTGTGGATGACCAGAAATCTGGAAACAAACTCTCTGTTCTTAGGGAACTCTTTTTTCAAACCCTAAAGAAGGTGAGACACTAAAGATTGTTCTCAGGAAAGGCAATACTGGAGAACAATGCTCAAGGGAGTTCAGCTCAAATGCCTTCTTTAGAACCATTTTTCCCTCTTTATATGTATATTTACACACACACACATACACATACACACACATACACTCTCTACCATAGTGCTGCCTGATGGACCAAACACAGATCATGGGAGCACTACAGGACTATTTCTTCTCACTATGGGTGTGCTGGGGCTCTCAGTTTAAATAAGAGAGTGTCTCAGCATCCCAACTGCATAACTTGAAGTATTTTGGTGCCTAATTTGTTTTGTTTTCATTTCAGGGAGAATGCAGGAGGGCCCCTCTTGTCACTTACAGCCTGAAGAGGCTGTGGCAAGTGCTCCTGGCTAACCCAGCTTGAGCCCTGCTGAGGACAGATACCCAGAGAGTGCCTGCTTTCTTCTCTGCACTGGGAAAGGAACAGGGAGACCCTTTACTGTGGAAATACTGTACAACAAACAGCACAGTCTGCTGGAAAAATTTAGCTGGATCACTTGTCATATGAAAAGTTCTGCTCTCACCCAAATAAAAACTTAAAAATGTGCTGACTTCCACAGAAATTGCAAAATACTACATTTTTTTTTTTTTTTTCAGGGAGTTATTTTTTAGCAGCTGGGTTTTGATTTCTCCTTTTTTTTTATTCTTTCATAACATAGTAGGAATAATTTACTAATACCATGCCATTAAAATATAAGTTTATTTTAAGGCTTTTTTTCTGAAGTAGGCTTTAGTATGTAATGTCAAGAAAAACATCTTGTTTCCTTTTCTTGACTCATTTTATGTGACAAATAGGCTGGAGATGTAGCTCAAAGTACAGAATTGGGGTGAAGTGAACCTGTCAGATGCTGTCCACTGATACATTTTAATGCAAAATTTTATTTTTCCCTGCTCTCTTATTCCTGTTCTGCTCATTACCTGTGCTAGAAGTCCTGGGAAGTCATTTCACCCTGGTGTGCCCTTCCTTTCCTTACATTTACCTCATTTGGACTCTGTAGAATTTAGCAGTTTATTCCAGCTTCCCTTTGGAGTGAACTCTACATGGCAAGCCTGGAGTTATTTTCTGTTTGCACCCGAAGCAATTTAGCTGTGGCAAAGCCCTGGCCAAGGAAATATCTTTTTTAGCAGCACCACTGAGCCCCTGCAAATATCCTTGTGGCTGTTCCTTCGAAAGCATCCACTCTTTGGCCTTGCTCATTTAAAGCCACTTGTGCTGTAGGTCAGGCTGCCCATAGACACACCCATAGTCTCACCACTGAACTGCCTGAAATCTGTTTGATTTTGAGCACCTTGTCTTCTATTTCTGTGTCTTTCTTTGGATAAAAGTTTTACATTTTTGCCAATAATATGGACCACTATTTTTTCTTTGTATGGGTGTGGACTTCTGTGTAAAGCACTTAAGCCTTCTGACTAAGTACTTACTACTAACCACTAGCACATGGATGGCTATTCTCTAAGCCATCCATGGAGCCGCAGGTCACAAGCTGAAAACCACTGTTCTGTCGTACTTTGGTGCTTATGTCTATACTTAGTTATGAAAATGGTGCTTTAGGAAAACACAGATAACCAGGTTGCAAAGTAACAAATATTCCCTACTTTCAGCATTTCTACTCCGGAATCATGGTGTCAGTACAAGAATCTGTTTCCTTGAAACGTAAGAGAAAGCTCTTCTGGGTGCTGAGGAATGTTTCCAACGTGAACTCTGCACACTTCAATACCAAAAGACTTTGTAGAAAGCAGAGTAATTCCCCTTCCCTTTCCCCTCACCCTGCTTCCTATAAGTGTGTTCATTCTCATTCACATTTCTGGAGCAGTTTAGACCTCACAACAGCAAAGGAGGAATAAAAAAAGAAGTTTGGGTGTCATCACCACCATTAGGATATTGGCAATACTCTGTCATCTACTGGAAAATAAGACTGAAGCTCCCTGGTGGCAGTGAAAAGACTGGTGGCAGTGCAGGCAGACAGCAAGTCCTCATGGGCTCCCTGCCAGGCCCCTGGAGATGCTGGGGGCTGATTTGCTGGAGAGCAGCTCTGTTGGGAAGGACCTGGGGGTCAAGATGTCCCTGAGCTAGCAGTGCTCTGGGGGACAAGAGGGCCACTGGAACCCTGGGCTGCATCAGGAAGAGCAGTGCCAGCAGGTCAGGGAGTGATGCTGCCCCTCTGCTCAGCCCTGTGAGGCACATCTGGAGCGGGGCCAGCAGAGGCTGCAGAGATGAAGGACCTGGAGCATCTCCCTGACAAGGAAAGGCTGAGGTAGCTGGGGCTGTCCAGCCTCGAGAGGAGCCCCAGCTGGGAGGGGCCCTCAGCCCTGGGTGTCCCTGTGAGCAGGGAGGGCTCAGAGCAGGGATCAGGCTCTGGTCTGGGGGGCCCAAAAATGGCACCAGAGGAATGGGCAGGGACTGATACCCAGGAATAACTTATTTACTGTGGAGTTGTCAGGGTATTGGAACTGCTGTCCCAACAGGCCATGGGGTCTCCTTACCTGGAGAAAATCAACACCCACTTGCACCTGATCCCAGGTAACCAGCTCCAGGTGATTCTGCTCCAGCAGGGGAGTCAGGCTGGATGATCCAGAGAGGCTCCTTCCAACCCCTCCACCCTATGATTTTGTAGATCCAGACACTTGGCGGAGTAACAATGAAGACTGATTTGGTATCTTAAAAGATACATGAATTTGTTACTAGAGGCTTGGATTTATAAATTAATTTACAAATTTCCTTTAAAGATTTGAGCTCTTATTGATGGATTTTTTTCTTGTGTTACTGAATTATTTTGTACTGTATGTTCATCCACTGACTGAACATGGATTGACAACCTAGGTTAAGAAAATACACAAATATTTGACATGATGGTTATGTATCATCACCAAGCCGAACAGAAAGCTGGTAATTACACACACCTCTGTTTCCTTGTGCATAGAAAACCACACTCAGCTTGACAAATAACTAATATTTTGCTAAGGTAAGAAAGTTGAAATCAGATAGCATTGTTTTATTACTTTATTATTGATAAACATGGACTGCTAGAATGTTTTAGCAGTGATCCAACTTAGCAATCCATTACTCACACAGTCCCTGTCTGAAACTCAGGCCCTTAAATGGCTGAACTATTCTTAGCCTTATGTGGTGAATACACAGGAATGTTCATGGACAGAATATTAAGGACAGAAGATGGCCCTAACAGTGCTTGGCAAAGGGAGATGGGATTTATGGAAAGTTCCCTTTGATGCTGTTGACTTCTAACTACTGCCTTCTGATGCTGACCCAACATACAAAATTAGTATTAAACTTGCATTCCAGATGAATGACAGGGAATAAAAAGGAAGAGGGATTTCAGTTAAGGCCTATGGAACTAGATTCAAGCCCAGGATCTTGCCAGGTTTAAAAACAGGCTGGATCTCTTTAGCTGAAATTTCCTGACTGAGAAACTCTCCAGCCACTTCCTAAACAGTATCCTTCCTCTCCAATTTCATTATGGGCAACACAACATACCTGGTCCAACTGCTGTTTGTGGCTGGCATGATTACCACTGGATGCCATAAAGATGCTTTTGATCTGCAATCATATTGCATTGAAATCTGACTTGGGGGAGTTCTCCTTTTAAAGATGCTCAGTGAACACAGGAATCCTCTAAAACCCTGCCCTACAGTTTTTGTTTGTTATCACCAAAACAAGAGAGAAGATTAGCCAACCAAAATAAATGCACTATTTAAGGAAAAAGGAGGGGAGGGATGGCTTATAGAGCTGTCTTAAAAAATGAATCCATATATTAATTTATATTGCCTAACAGCCATGAGAAGGGACTGAACGGCAATTGCATGAGTGTATTTTTTGGGGATGGACGGCAGGTATTTATATACTGTTGTAGAGCTTTCTGACTACCAGACTGCATATTTCTAAAAGAGTATTATTTTTTTTCATGTTGAGAATGAGTCTTTCCTGAATTGGCTTGTAAACCACTGTGGTTCTCACTTCAGTATATTAAACAATGCTTTTTGCAAGGCAGAGATGAAGGATGGCTGGGCCTGTGAGGGAGGTATTTCACCCATTCTTTGGAGCCTTTCTGGGCTGGGACAGAGCAGCTGCTAAAATAGCACCACAAAAATGTGTGATACTTTGAGGACAGAATCTCAGGACTCCTCTCTCAAACAAACCCAGCCTGCCAAATAAAAACACCTCATGCAGTAAAAGAGAGAGGGATGGCTGATTTCTGTCCTGGGATCAGGTGTGAGAACCAGCAGCCACCACTGCTGGGACATGGAACTGGAGGTCTTCAGCAGCCACAGCAAACTGGGTTTTTTTTTTACAGCTCTCGAGCCCCACAGCATCACCTCTGGTGTTGGTTTGGGAGTGACACAGAGGGGATGCTGCCACCTACTGAAACCAGGATTTTTAGCACTTGGTTTTCTTGACTGGGCTCCTCTCAGCCACAGTCTCAAGATACTGCAGCATCGGTATGGTATTCATCAGATTAAACAGCTCTTTGTCCTTCCTAATTATTTTCAGGAATTGAAAACAGCATTGTAAAAAACTCCACCAATACAACCCTCAGTGTCACTGTTGGACATGAAATGATTCACATGGACGCAACTCCATGTGGTGAAAGAAAGAGAATAATTTATTTGTTCTTTCAGTATTTATAGGTTTCCGACCACGACCAGGGATTGGATAGTCAGGTTAACACCTTCCCAACCGCACTGGCTGTGAGAGACATCCATCAAAAGGCATATCTTTAATGCAATGTATAAACACCTATGTTTATAGTTACTTTCCTGGGAAAGTGGCTAGAACTTATAGAAAACAATATCAAAGGCCTGATTCTCAGGGTGACACCTCAGGATCCCCAAACAAGCAATAATGTACCATCAAATGATATTATTATAAAGCCATTAATTTGAGAAGTGAAACCTTGCTGTGAGGGTGTATTTAAGCCCAGGAAGACTTTTAAGCTAGATCAGAAACTTAGATCTGCTCTGGTTCTACTTATACAACAGAAAATGCAAAATTATTCTAATGAGAGCAAGTTCTGCTATATTCTTCCAGACTAACTTATTTAGTGTTGGACCAATAGCCTTGGACTACAAATTTGAAATTAATTACTCTAGGGACTGGAGATGGCTTTGAAAGCCTTGACTAAAAAAGCTGAGGTCAGATTTTAAATGTTCTCTCTCTCTTTTTTGTTAATAAGAAAGACACGACCGTTTCATGGTGATAAAACAAAATTCTCCGTGCCCCATATCAATGAACATGCATAATGATGCCAGGCTGGAGAACAGCACTTTCTCTTTTCAAGAGATGGAAGAAGTACTCCAATATCCTGTTTTTATATATTGATTATTGCTGCTGTGCTGCCACCCAGCTATGCAGAGTCACTTCACTGGCAGCTGCTTATCAGCAAGGACTGAAGTGTCCTTACATTTCCCTTAACTCCTGACTGGAATAGTGAATGACTGAAAACCCCAGCGGGGAGGCTGCCTCAGAAAGCTCTGAGAACACAGTGACATAACACTGACACCATGGGCTCTAAACCAAATTTACCAGAAGTATTCATTAACAACCAAAGCCATAAAAACAACAATAAAACATAGAAACTCAGAAGTCATTTCAGGCACCCTCCACATCAGATCTGACCAACTCTGGATGCTGTTTCTGCTGACTCACCAGTAATTTTATTGCTTCAGAGGCAATGCGGTGTGTCAGGCTGTGATACATTTGGTCTTTTCTGACATACAGCTGTTTGCTGTTTGCATTGGCTGTTACTGAAGTCTTGGAGATAATGTAGGTGTTCTGTGCTGCTAGAGCTAACTGTACTGGAGAGAAATCTGGGCAAGAATGGAGTAAAGATTTGTCTGCCTTGGTGAGTAAGTGCAAAGGGTCTTGGAGAAGGAAGGAGAAAAAGGTCAAACAGGCTTCTTTTTGCTCCACCTCAAAAGGCCTACTCAGTCAGGCTCTCCCTCATTTAAAAGAGTGGACAATATAGAAATAGAGATCTCTGTTAGCTGCTTGGTTGGGTTTTATCTCATTTTTGCATGTCAGTAGGATGATTCGCACTCCTGCTCCTACAGTGATCTGATCACATCCCCAAAACTAGGAGTATGTTTGCAGTCATAAGTTTTGTAAGTTAGGACTCGTGGCTAGCTCACAACCTAGAGCCATCCTCAATTTACAGACTGAGGCAATCGGAGGTGTTTACCAACTGACCACTGCTTTATTTCTTCAGGTGAAGCAATTTGTTCAAAGCTGGGAAGGGTCTCAGTCAGGACATAGGTCACAGGAGCTTTCCAATCTGAGCAGAATGTTTGAATAACCAGCCAGAGAAATCAGGATGGTTCCTGCTGAACACCAGCTCAGGTGAGTGCTATCTGTCTTCGGTATCAAGGAAGAAATACAAGGTAATCCTACGTGTCTGTCTTTATAAAAATGCTTGAAAAATATCATGAGCAAATAAACAGCTGCCTCTGAGCTATTTACAGTGCTGTTAACCAGCTTTTAGGCTTCAGAATTGATCACCAGAGTCAACAGAGGATTGAACAAACATATCCACAGTTGAGTATTTGTATTTGAGATTAGGCACATATATACAAGTGTGAATGCGAGTGTTCACACTTGTATATTATTATATACAAATAATATAAATTAGCCATATTATTGAGGAACAGAGCCTAGACCATAAATGGCATTTTAGTCAAAAAGCAACCAAATTATTAATGCAGGCAACTCATACTTGTCCTTGTCTCCTTGCAACTCAACTGAACATTTATTTGGGATCCTTGTCAACACTTTATATTAAAGTTAGGACCTGATCTTTTCTTTAATGAGTTGCTTTTGGTTTTCCATTTTGAATGGTCTTCCCATTTTGAATTATTTCTCCTTACCAATGCCTAAATCCTTTTGAAGAGTAGTTCAGTAGCAAAGGTAATACTAAAGTTTCCCTCCTTTACTATTTACACCTCTGTGAAAACAAGGGAACAGACAATGTACATTCTTGCTGAAGCTCCACTCAGGAGTACAGCACCAGGAAGAAAGTTCAGTGGGGCCCATTTCTATTTCAGGCTTAATTTTTCCTATTGCAAATAAATTAAACCCCACAGGTTCTCCAGGGTCTGAATCTGTGCCTCTGCAGCAGTGATATGTGAGCAGGGAGATGTACTCTCAGAGGGGGATACTACAACTATTCTGGATAAACAACAGAACAGAAATAACCTAGTGGTAAACTCAAATGAAGGCAAACAGATTGGCTTTTTCCAAAAAATGTGTTTATCTTTTTTTAATGGTCATTTTACCCAAACCTTCAGGGAGCTATGACAACTTGAGATCTGCTCTTTTCACAGTGCATCAGTGGACTGAAATACCAGGAGAATATAAATTATTTCAGTATTTCATCTTTACAAGGCATTTAATAAAAACTCTGAAAACAAATCTACCCAAATGCGGGATCATTACACACAAAGATGTATATTTGGGGAAAAGTCCCAAATAAATTGTATTACACAGTTATGGAACATTGCACTGGAGAGGGAACATCTGCCTGTAGGGAAAAGCATGACTGCAAGCAGTAGTTAGCAGGTAGAGGCTCCACCAGGCTAATCCAGGTTCCCAAAACTGGACTGCAGGGAGGATCTGCTTGGGGGAAGAACACAGGTTTTAGGTGCTGGTGGGAAAACTCATAGTGCATGAGTCCATCCTATTTAAAAAAAAAAAAAAAATTAAAGTGCCTCATATCTACTAGTCTAGTACCTATTGTCAGCACTAAATCCTCATGTGATAAAAAAGGAGATTAAACCCTACATCATTCTTCTGCTCTGTGTAAGAGATTGGAGGTACAGGGGTTTGTGTCCTGAATAACAAGCTACTTGACTAGAGGCTGGTTTTAAACAGTGCCACATTTTTATATTTAAAAAAAAACAAACCCAAGGTGCATTCACTGTAGTTACACACCCTGTTTCACTCTGGGTCTGTTTTAATAGGGTTTTAAAGACATTTCACCTGAGTGCCTGCTGATTACTATGCTGGTTTTTTTAAACCAATCCACTGAATTCACTTCCTTTCTGTGTCCCCAGTGCCCATTCTCCTATAGAAATATAGAGACAAACAAGGCCACAGGTGCGGAAAATTGGGCCTTTCCTGCTGTTTATTACAATGTTGACCTTGGGGATTTGTTGAGGGGGTGGAGGAAGAAGGAAAGAAAAAGAAGAAATTCTGCTAAAATCCTACGTTCCTTTTCTTATGAAGTTAAAAAAAAAAAAAAATCTAGCTGGCAACAAACAAGAGACATTGAATTATTAGGGGGTGATGTGGGGGCAGGGCCATTTCTTTTGCATCTCTGAAGGGATTTTGGATGAATTGCTGCTGACCAGAAAGCCTACTCTTCCTTCAGCCCCTCTTCCCTCTCTGCAGTTTGCTTACTGGTTATTCTGGGGCACGAGAATTTGCCCTGCCCTGTGGACACTTTTGTATTCACCCAGCTGCCTGGTTGGTGTCATGGAGCACTGGGGGCCACATCCACCTGCTTGGTTGTGCTGAGCAGGCAGTCTTGGAGAGGAATCCTCTCACAAAGGCATGGCCTGCTCCCAGAACTGGGTGGCCTTGGACCTGAGGCTGCACTGCCAAGGGAGCCCTGGCTTCCCTCCAGGAGCAGAGTGGGATCCCCAGAGGAAGGAGGCTTTGTCCACAAGAGGAGTTCAAAACTTTCTTGATGTAAACTGGCAGTAGTGAGCAGGTCAGGTGTGAAAAATGCCTGCTGGCTGGCTGGCTGGCTGGGGAGGGTGGGTAGGTTACTGCCACCCAGAGCTTACCTGGGGCCACCTACATGCTGAGGCAGGTTCACATGGGTTCAGCAGGACAGGGGTACGCTGGGCTGTGACTGTGAGTAAGGGTTCAGCTTCCTTGCCTGTCTGTAAAGATGTTTGTGCCAGTTTCTGTGGCTTGATCTCAGTGGATTGATTCTGTGAATGCATCTAGTAAGGGCCAGACCCTCACTTAAAGATCTCACAGTTGATTCAAAAATCAGAGACCACAAATGGGAGAAAAGATGTGTTATGCCCAGGATTAACAATGTGGATTTGGTGTGCAGAGAGTATAAACTGCACGTTAGGGGTAATCTTTCTCATTCGGAAACTGAACTAATTTCTACTGAGCACCTGTCCAGTGCCTTAACTAGATGCCTGCTGAAAGGGAAGTTCTTCTCCTCATGCTTATGCAGATTTAACTTGAGATTAGCAAGGTTTTTTGGGTGCTTAGGCCCTTTGGAAGCCGAGGTACATCTGGTCAGACTGGCCTGGAGGTCAAGGTCATCCTTGGTTAGGCACTCTGTGTTCTGCTATACATCTCAGCTCAGAGCTGACCTGCAGAGAGCAGTCTGCTCCCCCAGAGCCTGCTCTACATTGTACTGCCCTGCTTGCACAGGTACTTCAGGGGCTTTACAACACAGGGATACCTTTTATGTGCTTGCTTAGGAATATCAATGGGAGCTCACTTATTTTGTAGGAAAGTAGGTGCCAAAACCAAAAACCCTCTGAGAAACCCGATCTGCCGGTCCTGATCCAAAGCACTTTCCAGTACTTTTGTTGCCCAGTATGACCAAGAGGATCTGGAGAGCAATTTGTGCAAGCCTTGCCTAAGGCTGAGCTTTGGTAGGCATGGGTGGCCATGTCATGACTATGATAGCTCAGCTCTTGAATCACAGACAGAGGATTCTCACTGGTTGCTACCTGATATTGAATTTTATCAGTGAATAAATTTTAAATTTTACAGTCAGGAGAGGTTCAAAATGTGGCCCTGAATTTTATGGAGTTTTTTCTCTGTCTCAGCACTGTATTTCTCTGCCATGATAATTCACATGGCCTTGGGCTTGATGCTTTACTCTCCTGCCTGTGTCTGCAGCACAGCCATTCCACAGAAACACTTGTCTGTGCCTTTGCGTCAATAAATGCCACCAAAAACTGTAGGTTACAAACTCAGTTAACACAGCCAAGGACAGCTGGCCCAGCAGAGGCTTCAAGCAGGTTGAACTCTCTCCATAACATAAAGACCTCCATCTCTAGGGGCTACAGGTAGGTATCTGTGGATGCTAACTCAGAAACAGAGAGCATGTGAAACTGCAGGCCACATAGCTTTCTCAGTCTTGTCTGAGAAAGTGGCCTGGGAAATCATGAGGAGGATTTAAAACAATCCTCAGAGAAAGAAAACAGCCTTGCAGGTGCTGTTTGTCTGTTCCTTGTTTTCTTTGCAGGAGAAGGTTGAGGAGTGGTGTGCCCCACTGACCAATGATGGTGATGTAGTAGTTTACTAACAATAAGAGTTTCTTTTCTGTACTTTCCACGTATTGGTCTATAAAAAAGACCTAAAGTAATAAACTAAGAGAAATTCTCCCGATCGACTCCTAGAGAGTCTGTGTCGTTCATTCTCGCCGTACCTAATAGAGCGACAGGTATCTATAATTTTTAAGGTATGTGTAGCCACAGATAACTGTCTGAGAAATTTTAATTTCTGTCAATTTCCCTTTTCTGACATATGACTTGGAATAGAGGTCCAGGTATTTTACGGAGTTTAGGATGTCAATATTCCATAGTTAGTGATAATTACTATTTTCTGCCTTCCCTGACTTAGACACACTCACTGATTACCAGCTGTGTTTAAACAACAATAAAAAACACACAAGTTGTAAGAATTCCCTTCCACTCCTTGTGGGCACTTTGATGAGCTAAGCAAAAAAACACAGTTTGCTTTGTCTGAGTTAGGAATTTAGGTTGTATTAGTTAACAAACCTCAGGTATGAAAATTAAGCAAGTCTTTTCTGCAATATAGACAGGACTTGATGTTAAGTCCCAAAATGAAATTAATCTTAGCCATTTTTCATGTAAACTCAGCTTTCTGCATTTCTCGTTTTCATTTGTTCAATTTTCCGCCTTGGAATAATTACTGTAAGTGAAAAAGCATGTCAAAACCCACAGTTATTACAAAAAAGCACACTGGAACTCTCATTCTAGAATTCATCACTTCATAAAACTGTATATTATAGGACTGGCAATTCTGGGCCAAACATGTGCTCCATGTAACCCAGTATCCTGTCTGGAACCATGATTAAGAGGGGAAAGTGGAGAAGAAGATAAAAAATGATCTTTTCCCCTACCGTTCTCTCCCATCTTCTAGTAATCAGTGGCTTAGAGACACAAAATATGTTGTAATAACAGGGATATAATGCCTCAAATAAATCAAAATTAATTTACTGTTCACTTACAATAAGTTACTTAATCTGATCTTATCACAGTATATGCTTTTAAAAAAATTGTTTAATTTTTAGGAGAAAATGTGTATCTTTATGCCAGCTCCAGACAATGAAGTTGGAAATATTTCACTCAAATTGTTGTACCCAGTAAGAAAGAGGGTTCAGCTGGAAAAGAAATTTAAACTGAAGACATGATTGAGTCTGCCAAGATGAAGGGAACTGTGAATTTTCTCCCATCCTGTTCTGTAGAAACTACAGGGAAGTGAGATTTTTTAAATTATTATTTTTTTTCTTTTCTCCCTCTGTATTGATTCATATTCTATCTTCCTTTCTTGCTCCTTGTATTTTTTTATTCCCACTGCCTCTTTTCACAGCTTCATCTTAGGAGAATGGAATTAAACACCCAGTTTAAAACTTCAAATCTACAGGTATACTTTTGCTTAGAAAACCTGCAGGGATTCCCCCCACCTCAAGCTCTGTTTAAACAAACACATCTATTTAGACAGTTTGTTTCTCTATCAATCTGTGAAATGTTAATACAGTTTTGTGTCATTTTTGTTATGGAAACAGCCCTGTAAAAATACCATATGGTCTTCTGAGGCCTGCCCTTATAGCCCCAATAAATACAAATCACCCTAGAATTTATCATGGTAAATTCAAATATGTAGCTAATGTAATCTCAAAAATCCTTCACAAAAAGAAAACAAACGAACTTCTTTTAAACCCCTGACTTGTTGCTCTTGACTTCAGCTATTTGTTAAATATTTCAACAACACTAAACAAATGTGCCGGAAATACTCATAATTTCTGAGTCACCCCCTTGCTATCACACACTCCAGACTCTTCAGATTTGGGACTAAGAAAGATGAATGTGATCCATTCTCTTGTTTCTTTTGTATCAGTATTGTCTTCAGCATATCCCTGGAGAGTCTCCTATTATCAATCTGCCTAATTCTGGCTAATCTTTCTGGATAATTAATTTCCCATCTCCCTGTCACAGGCTGCTTTGGCTGCTCTGTTTATACCTTTTCTAACTCTAAAACATTAGTGTTATTAATGGCAGACAATAGTATATTTAATACCCAGTTTATGCCCCGTATTAAGGTAGACTTTTCTGTTATTTATAGTCTGCATAAAACTATCAATGAAGTTTAAATGATTTGTGTTGCAGCAGAGAATTACCTTCCACACCTCCTCTCTGGCCAATTATGCCAATTAATTTGCACTTCATTGTTTGTTTACAATATATGTATGTCAGACAACCAGAATCTGCCCTCATTCCTTGTGACTTATAATAAAACATAAGAAGGAGTTTTAAGCAAAATGCCTGTTCTCTGAACACCCACTAAATATAAGTACTCTGGATGTTGTGGATATCATAGGGAATGTGACTAGACAAAATGGTGGCATTTTATTGTTTAGCAACAGTATTTCATTAATGAGCATTTAGAACTACCTTGATCACATGGGATGCAGGAGAAGGTAGCTTAATTTCCACATTAAACTCTCATTTCGACCTAACTGCTCTTCCAGAGATGCACGAGAGTTCAGTTCTGAGAATGAGCAAAAGCTTTTGTGCTTTTTCTGAGACATCTGCATGACGTCCAATTTTTTAGAAAACCACTTTTTTCCTGTCAAGGCGCTCCAGCATAGACATGTCAAAATTTAAAATGGCAAAAGTAAAATTTCTTTTGAGTGATTTCAGTCTTCAAGGCTCCTGTGTCTTCTTGAAGTGTGGTGAATGGGAAAGAAAACCAGTGACAGCACATGATATTTTCAGGGACATGACCTTGGTCTTTGACATATCTTTTTTCTTTTTCAATTCTGCTCTTGGAGTGGATTGGTAACAGTGGAAGTCAAACAACAGCAACAAGCTACACCTTGCTCTTCCCAAGGAACAACTGACTCTGCCTCTCTTTTATTCTTGTCTTCTCTCTTGCAACTCTTCATATGTTGGATTTGTGTCAGTGAGACAAAATCACATAAATGCAGTGACATTTATATGAAAAATGTGTGTGCTTCTTTTTCTTCATTTCCAGCATTGCACTAGGACCACAAATTGCAGAAAACTAACTTTGAAATGTGCCTAATAATTTTTTCTGTGTGTGCTTCTACTCTCACCCTAAAGAATGGAAGCAGTGCCAGATGATTGAGCTAATAAACACCAATTTTAGAAAGGACTATTTGGGATAAACTCATATGTAAAAAAGTTCTAAGTTCTAAAAGCTGAGGGTAAATCAGAGGCCTGGCTACATATATATAAGTAAATCTCTGTTTACTTTTACTTAGAGGCATTGGACAAGTGAAAGATTAGAGCTCACTGCAACGCCCTGAGGGAGCTACAGGTTGCAAGTTTTGGTCTCAGTGTTTTTTGGGATTATTCCCAGGCAGCCCAAATGCCACCCAGCTGTCCCCACACCTCCACTGTGTTACCTGTGCAAAAGTCACACCCATATTGACCTTCAAAATGAGAAAAGGCTGTGCCACAGACTGAGGCAGGACTGGTGAATTTGCTTAGTTTTGCTTTTGGCTGTTCTTGGAGCTGTCCTGCGAGGAGCTCTTTAGGCTCTGATGCAGCCCAGACTCCCAACCTTAATGTGTTAAATACATTGTGCACTTTGGATTGTTCACTTAGCTGCAGCAAATGCCTTCTATTTTTTCCTGTCTGAGTACAATTAAAATTGCAGGATATTTGCCAGACAGGCTGAGACTCTTCCACCATTGTCAGCATCTCTTTGCGGTGTTGTGAAGAATGATCAATCAAATAGCTCAGTCTTACCTATAAGCAATGCATTTTAACTGTCCTGACTGGTTTGTTCGAGGCAGTTTAACACCCAGACTCATGCATCAAGCTGTCCTGCTCTCTGTGCCAGCCTGCACTTCCATTCACAAGGAAAAATTGGGGGAACCTTAATTAATTAATCAATCAGTGAGCTAAATATGGCATATAAGTAATAAAATCAACCTATAAAAAGAAGAAATGGCCACTCCAGAATAGGAAGACTCCTAAATTCCTCTCTTGTAGGGCTTCAATGACAGTCTTAATGATGTTTTAATCTTGTTATACTTCTTATGCCTGCTGGTACATTCCCAGGTATGCAGAGGAATACCTAAGAACAGCAAACATGCAGCCTTTGTGCAAACTAATTATTAAGAGCTGATATACGATTATATTCCAGGGAGTTTCTTGAGTAGCAATTTTTTAAAAACCCTCTTTGCATTCACTTGATTTATGGATCCAAGAATACCTACCTAGTGTAAACATGTCCTGGGCACAGAAAATAAATGGACAAATAAATAAAGAAGAAAAAATTAATTTGTGCAGAGGCCAGAATAACAATATACTTCATAACAATGCCTGTTCTGAAAGCATTTAAGAAGTTTTTCTCCCAGTAAGTTTGCATTCAGCTTTCTGTACACTTATATTTCTGACACTGTACAAAAGAAAAAGACCTTAATTATACATCTATATTATAAGAAATAGAAGCAAACCAAATAAAATCTATATTTTACCAATATCATCTAGAGTGGATAATACTTTTTAAAAAAACATTATATGCTATAACTTGCACTATCTTTTCTCACCTTATTTCTATC
This sequence comes from Parus major, assembly GCF_001522545.3. Taxonomy (NCBI): domain Eukaryota; kingdom Metazoa; phylum Chordata; class Aves; order Passeriformes; family Paridae; genus Parus; species Parus major. The sequence continues at coordinate 70,762,629 of NC_031773.1, read as the reverse complement.
TCCTGGCTTTCAGGACGAAATTTGAAAGATAGCTTTGCACTGCCAGATTTTGACAAATCCACATCTTAGTGAGAAAATACTGGAACCCATTTTCTCTTGGCACTGAATTGCAGCTGCATTATTCAGTGTAGTTCCTGTCCTGCTTTTTTCTCAGTATCCATTTCTTTGCTCATGACTTGGCCTGTGCTCTTTCAATTAAATTAGAAGCACTTTTAGTTTGTCTGAAACCAAACTCTGTAGTGCTATAAAGAAGCATGTGTGTGTGTATGACAACAAGCACAGGAGGGGCCCTATCATTTGAAAGTTTATTTTAATGTAACAACCCCCAGTAGATTACAGAACTGGATTCAAGCTAAAGCCACTGTTATGCATTTTATGAAAAGTTGATCTAAAAAAACATATTAAATTGGCAGTTTTGGGATTAAAAAAAAAAGTTGTCTGGACAATTTAGTTGCATAAACTTTCATTCTAAAAGGTGAAAATCATGAACTCGGTGTCTTTTTATAGATCCCAATACCAGTGAGCTTGTCCCAGAATATTTTTTATGTCTGCACATTTGCACTTTCAACAAATTCTTTTGGTTCTCTGCATACCCCTCTCTGTGTTTGTCTTCTGAAAACTATCTGAGCCAAACAGCCAAGAAATTAAGAGCAGGTTTTTTTCCCCATATTTTTTTAAAACTGTAATTTTAGCACTTTTACATGTGAACTTATGTGAGCCAGAACTACACCTGTACTTCAGCAAGAAACTAAATCATATAATTTGTTCTGCCTGAGAAAATACAATTCACCAACACAGCTCGGACAGAAAATCCTTCACAGGTCATGCACAGGTTTTATGTTATCTGCCAAGTAACATGCACATCTGAGGAAACCACGTGAAGAACTAGTTTGCGCTCTGGAAACCTGAGACATTTTTTTCTGTTTTTTAAAAAGCAGATTTTCGTGTATGTGGTTCATTTGTTAAAATCAAATCCTCCATGATATGGCTGCAACACCTGAGTACTAAGGGAAACGTAAAAGACTCTTCTCCAGCTTCCTCTTCCACTCTACACTTTCCGTATGTGTTGCTCTCTTCTCTTGAGAGCTCCTTTGTGTCTGGTATCACCTTATTTACTTGTTTATTTCTTACAGCAGAGCACCTCTGATAACTTTCCATGCAGATGATTTGTGTGACCCTGACCCACTGGTCACAGCTGAGAGCACCACTGTAGCAGAGAGTACATATACAGCCTAAAAGGACGATCCACTTTTTTGACTAAAATAAGTCACACAGACTGTGTGACTTTAGTCACATGGACTAAAAGGAGAATACACACTTTTGGCAGGGATAAATATTCTGACTCTGCAAAGCCTTTCATCTGACAAGTGCTCCCAAGTCTGTGAGAAATGCACATGGCCACAGTGGCAAGCTACAGGCGTGGGGTTGCTGGCAGTCTAGGTCCAACCTGAAGTCCTCAGCAGGGACAGGGTGAAGCAGCTCCATTCCCAGGTCCTGTGTAGAAACATGTTAGATGTTCCTAAATTTGTCACCATGTTTACAGCCTGGTGGAAGTGCATCTGCTGGGCATATCAGAGCGCTGCTGAAGGAAACAGCTTCTTGTGCACTCCTGCCACTCCTGCTGGCCCCCAGAGATGTGCCACTCATGTGCTGTCTGGTATTTTTATCCTCCTGGTTGGTCTTCTTTTGAATCTTTATGCCATAATACAACAATAAAGTCAGAGCTAAATCTGTGACATTCCAGTTGACAGCAGAGAAGCCAAAACCAAAACCAACCTATGGGAGAAAGGAGAAGGGGCATATAGAAAGAGGGGAGAAGAGCTTCACAGGATGGCCTGTCTCATTCCCAAACCTGAACATTATGAGCTACACTGTAGTTCTTCAGTAGTAAAAAAAAAGCCCAACAAAACAAATAAAAAACCTAAAAACCTAAAAATCTTTATAAACAAGGACAGAGCTTCAGGTAAACTGCCTTCTTTCCCTACCAGCTGAAACGAGAACGTAATTTGAAGGTAAGATAAGGAAGTGATAATCTGCTGCTTGAATATGATTCACTTAGTAGCACAATTGCTACTTTCTTTAATAAAGAAAAGACCACATGTAAATTTCATATACTATTAGTTTGCAGGGTTTTTTTTCTGTTTCAACAACTCCCTTTTCTGCTCCTTGAGCTGTGCAGTAAATGCCACTACTAATGAGATAATACCAGTGTGTTTTAGAGCAGACTGACCTTGCTGTTTTCAAGCAGTTTCAGCTCTCGACAGTCAGGAGCCTGCCTAATGTTTTGTGGCTGCCTCTGGTCACTGACAGGGTACAAACTGCCTTATCTCCCAGTGGGAGGGAGCTCATTGCCAAACCCACAGCTACTTGACTGGGGAGGCGTCTGCTGCCATTCACACAACACAGCCTGAGCCAGGCACAGGGCCTGGAACAAATACCCCGAAATAGCTCTGTTCTGAATGGGCTTCAATTTTTCTCTGCATGTCAACAGATGACAAGTAACAACATGCATTGTCACAACTGCTGGGTAGGATTTGAGAGGCTCGGTAAAGCACATTACAGTAAAGCACACTACAGTCAAACTTTTTTTGTTCAGCATTTCTGCAGCTTGGGCACTTTCTCAAATATGCCCCTTTACTTTTTGAAAAGTCCTTTCAATGACCTTTTTGTGTCAATGTAGAGTTCAGCTCACAAACCAATTGTTCTATTTTTATTTCCAATATTATGCTTCCTTCCAGAGGCAAGGACGTTGGGTTTTGTCACCAGCTCTGGCCAATATCCCCAAGAACTCCCTCAGTGGGCAGGAAAGAGGATTAGCAGGGAAGTGGAGAAAGCAACAGGAGTTCAAGCACTGGTAGCCCTCTCACCACTAGGGCTGCTGGTGGAGATTTGGGAGATGGATATTCCCTATACCAGAGTAAAACCCCAGCTGACCAGGGGACGTCACACAGATGAGCCCAGGAGAACTTGTGACTTTTGGAAGGGGGGCGGGGATACTGCTGCCCTGCACTTCCAAGGAAGGCCAGTTCACCCAGAGCTCCCCAAACTCTGCCCACACTTGGCAAGGCTTGTCTGTGACTTCCCAGCCCCATGACTCACCATGTGTGAGCAGCATAACTCATGCCAAATTTCTTTCCAGGATCTTCAATTCACAAGACTTTCTAAAGCACTGGACAAAGTCTCAGGTACACATTGTCTCCCCTCCCATCTGGATGGTTCTGGTGCTGCTCAGCTCCTCAGCTCTTTCTGGGACCAGAAGGTCCCTCAGAGAGGACAGGGACCTTCAGCATGAGCAAGGATGGCTACTACAAGATGACCCTACTTCTATTTGCATATTACTTGATGTTAGTGAAGTGTCTTCCTGCAGACCTGGAACTCTGGTGTACTGTTGCAGTACAATGAAGGAATACACTACAAGAAATAGCAAGTTCCTCCTGACCTCTGTATAAGGGAGATATTATCATTACAGGCAAAATAAACACTCAGATTTCATCTATATCAGACCACACATAGCATGGTTTCATTTATGGATGAAGTCTGTTCTTGAAGGAGCATCCTTCCATATAAACAAAATAAGAACAAAAGCTACATGGGAATCCCATGAGGCTGAACAAGACCAAGTGCTGGTGCTGCACCTGGCTCAGGACAACCCCTCAGAGCAATCCAGGCTGGGGATGAGCCGATGGAGCAGCCCTGGGAGAAGGACATGGGTGTGCCAGTGATGAGAGGTGGATATGGCCCATCCCCAAGACCCCCCATGCCCTGGGCTAATCTCTCACCATGGCAGCAGGAAAGAGGGGGCCCTCTGCTCGGCTCGGCTTGAGCTCCACCTGCAGGGCTGCCTCCAGCCCTGGGCCCAGCACAGGAAGGACAGGGAGCTGCTGTAGCCAGGCCAGAGCAGGGTGTCGTGGTTTTAAACCAGTAACTAAAGAAATCACTTATTTCTTGTTGTGAGATATGGATTAAAACAAGAGCAAAACAGGCTTAAAACTTAAAAGGAATAAAGAAAGTTTATTAACAAACTACAAGAATAAGAACAACAGAGTAAACTTCTAGAAAGCCCTTTTTATCTCCTAATACCCACCATTCCCTTGTTCACATGACAACAGAAACAAAAAATTTGGAACTTTGGTGTTTAAAACAGTCCCAATTCTTGCTAGAGTCTTTTCATCAGTCTTTGTAGAGAAACCGAAGTCTCCTTCTGCTAATTTATGGAGTTTCTCACAAGAAAACTATTTCTGCTATAGTTTTCTATTGCCTTGATGTCAGCTGCCCAGAAATCCTGTCATCAGAGCTCACTCCTCCCATTTCACATCACTCTGAGGTGTGTATGGACCATGAGTTTAGGGATGTCATTTTAAGGATGAGTTATTCAAAGGCAAAAGTCTTCATCTGTCTGTGAGCTTCCCTAGAAAAGAGTTTTCTCATTGCCACCCAAGGCTTCAAATCTTTGCTTCACTCTATTCCAGCACTTCACTGTATCACAATTACTCTACTTTTTACTCAGAATTTACACTTTGAACACTCTGTTCTTCCCTATATACTCTGTCATGAATTAAAGGAGATTTTTCAAGACCTTATTGTCCATTTCTATAGCATCAACAGAAAGGTATTTCAGCTCATAAAGCATCTCCTTATTCTCTACCTTTTCTGAAACTTCATTCTTTTCTTTACTGTCTCTGATAGTTTTATAAAGTCTCTTTACATGTTGATTACTCTCTTTTTCTTTCTCTGGATAAAAAGATTAATCTGCAAGTCTCATCTGGGTAATGAAAAGGTTAAAATCTTGCCCATGCTTTTGTAGATGGTTCTGTGATCTCTGCTGGAGCAGCGGCTGGAGCTGTCTTCGATAGAAGATTTGTCATAGCTGCTCTGGAGAGTGTGGTCACTGTCTCAGCCTGCCGCAAGTCAAGAGCTTTTTCCTTTCTTTACTTGGCAGTCTCTGGTGAATTCCATCACGGCAAAACCTGCAGCAGAGCCAGAGACCGGCCTGGCCCGGCCAGAGCCCAGGGCAAGCCCCCCCCCCCGCAGGCCCCATCTCCCGGCCGAGAGCCACTGGGCCCAGCCCAGCCCCCACCCGGCCTGCATGGCCGGGCAGAGAAGGAGAGGCCAGCTAGAGCTCTGTTACCTTTCACAGCCAGGAAACAAAGAACCCAAGAGTCCTCTGACTTTACATCTTAAGGTAGGGTTCACAAGTTGATCCCACTTTTCAATGGTCAAAACTGCTGTCAGTTCCCAGTAATGACCGATAATTGGTCAGGAGAAAAAACTCCCATCAGTCCCCAGCAACTTCAACTTCCTTAGCTCTCAAAACCACCTTAAAGGTAAAGTCACCCCATGACACAGGAACACCAAGGGGATTAGAGGGATGGAGCAGCTCTGCTGGGAGGAAAGGCTGAGGGAATTGGGATTGTTGTGCCTGGGGAAGAGAAGGCTTTGGGGTGACCTCACTGTGCCTTCCAGTGCCTGAAGGGAGCCCACAGGAAAGATGGAGAGAGACTATTGACAGGGGCCTGGAGTGATAGGACAAAGGGGAATGGCTTCACACTGACAGAGAGGAGGTTTAGATTGGATATCAGGGAGAAATTCTTCCCTGTGAAGGTGGTGAGGCCCTGGCACAGGGTGCCCAGGAAGCTGTGGTTGCCCCATCCCTGGAAGTGTCCAAAGCCGGGTTGGATGGGGCTCTGAGCATCCTGGGACAGTGGAAGTGTACCTGCCCATGGCAGGGGGTTTTGAACTGGAGGAGCTTTAAGGTCCTTTCCAACCCAGACTGTTCTATGGTTCTATGACTCTGTGAGAATAAATGAGTGAGTGCACGGCCACAGAACGGGGTGTGAAAGACAATGGGAGTGCAGGACCAAATCACTTCTCCAGTGCTGATCCCATTTGTCTGGGCACCAGTCATTTATGTTGGTAGAACAGTGTCCTGTGTAGGAAGCTTGCTGAAGGGATACTGATTTTCAGAAAGCCATCAATTTATTTCAAAGGTTTTCTTTTTTCTCTATCTTGTACCAAAATTAGGTTATTCCCCTACACAAAAGCAAGTAGTAAATTCCATGAGGTGTGATATGGCACAATGACTTTTCCTTATGACTGGCAAAGAGGAATCTTCACTAGTCCTCAAAGGTACAGCAGTACCAGCTGATTACATGATTGCACCTGATGAGAAAATAACAGTCTGCTCACAAATATATCTTCCTGTTTAAAAATTCAAGCAACCCACTTGCACAAATAGCTTTTAAATCAGATTTATGTGAACAGAATGACAAGCTTATGTCAAATCTCGAGTCAGAGCTTATCACAAATACACAGGAAAAAATCCATCAGTAGAATCAAAGCTGCGTTAACGTAATAGCACAGTCCTAAAAAAATGTACTTCACAATACATTCTTTGAAAGAGAGAGAGCAAAAGAGAGTGCAAACTATGCATTTCATGTGTGCTTAAGCAACTGTAACAGCATAGTAAGAGCTTGTATTTTTTCTGGCACAGCCCTCTGTCATAATTCCATTGCATACTTTCAAAGGTGTTTTTAAATTGCTCAGCTTCTGTCAACAGATTCATTCAGGGCTGTGTTATTAAAAAGGTGAATGCAAAATTCACAACATCCACTCTGATCAACACACCTATAATGAAGGATCACTAAATCAGGCCTTTCCACATGAAAATAAAATTAGAAGTCACACATATCAGAAAAGGAAGATAGTCCCTGTATTTAGCTCCAGCACACCAGGATGATGCCAAATATAATTCAAGACTGATTTCCATTAAAAAGGTATGGACCAAAAAAAGAGTTAGAAGTGTTTACCTTGCCTGACTTTGCATGGGTGAACATTCCTGCATCCAATGTAAGGGTTATATTTAGAAATGTATCCTACCAGGAAACTAAGTAGGCTTCAGGGAAACCAAAACAGTCCAGGGCTTGACTCTGAGGCATATGAAGTCAACAGGGACCCCACCCAGACCCAGAAAGTGCAGCCTCTCTCACCCCAGGGTGGGCAAATCCTCCCTCCCAGGCTGCCCAGGGCTGCTGGAGCCATGGGAAGCCACACCAAAAACTTAAAAAGGAACAGCACTATTGAAAAAATGTTATACAAGCAGTGGTAAACCTCAGTGGCCTGGGTTTGAGACAACAGAAAATCCCTTTGACAAGTAGTAAACACACTAAAAATAGTACTTGGTTCTTTTTAAAGTCAGCCTAAAATAAATCTCTTTGCTTTTAGTATCCTGTTTTGCAGTTTCATATGAAAATGCCCAGCAGTCATTTGCCAGCAGTAAAAATGAGTAAGCCTGTCCTGGAGCTTAATGTAAGCACAGAAGATCACAGGACTATCAAGCAAAGACCACCTCTCAAGAGCAAAATTCCAGTCTGTGAGGCATGGCTTCATCTCACAGTGACATATTAATGTACCAAATGTATTTGGAAATAGAACTTATTTCAATGTCCTGAGCAACCAAGACAGAGAGGATAAGGAATAATCAGATTCTGATGTTCTTGCAGCTTGTCCAGACCATATTCTGAACCATTTCCACCTGGTTAAGGACTGAGCTACCCTCCAGGTCTCAGCTGCCAGTGGGAGAGCACCATCCTCATCTGATAAGAGAAAGTGTATCTCTTTCTACACTAGGCACAGGAATTGGATGGATCCCCTCTCCTTTGTGCTTGAGCTCAATATCAAGACTCCCTTACCCACCGTGGACGGAATCAAGTACTCCCAGAGAAAAGAGTACCTGTGTCAGACATGTGCTCTAGGATGAATTATATAGAAAAAAAATATTTTCTTCTAAATTTCCAATACAGGGAGTTAGGACAGACTTAAATTTATATTTTACAAATTAGATACTGGGCTGGCTTGCTCCAGTAGACAATGCCATCTATACAGCCACCATCATTTATTTTATCACCTGTGTTTCTTAGGTGCTCCAAGTATGTATGACATCAGCTTCTGTCCTGTAGTGATTGTGGAAACCTTGGCCAGTCACTACCCTGGCTCTTCTAGGGGTGATTGTAGAAGTACAAATTCTGTAGTTCTGGTAAGAGTTTCATTTTGACTTCCATGACAAGTGATTCTGTGATCATAATCTTCTAATTCACTAGCTGAATGTCTTCAAAGTATACTTATATTTCATTGCTGCATCTTTGGCACAGCTACAGCTGTAGTGAACTCATATCTAAAATCTGATGTGCTCTTTAGCTTTCAGTTCATTCAGGTACACTTTGGCTTTTCTACTATTAAAAAAGGCAAGTTTTCATGAAAGTAGTAGATGGATAAAAAAGTCTTTGAACATCTAGCACAGTAGTTTGATTTTTACTATTCTCCTTGTGAGTAAATTTAAAAGAGAAATACACTGTTCATAGGAGCTTCTTTTTAAATATAGGCAATTATGATGCAGATTATGAAACAAGGATTGGAATTTAGTAGCCTGTTACTTATCTTGCAATGTGCAATCATACATTTGGAATATAGGGCAGATTTACTATAAAAGCAAAGACTGGGGGATCTGAGCAACCTGATTGAGTTAAAGATGTCCCTGCTTGTTACAGGGAAACTGGGCTGGATGATCTTTAAATGTCCCTTCCAAGTCAAACCATGTCATGACTCTATGATGTACAGCATCAGAATTTTTGGCACCTGACTATATTATTTGTGTGTGACAAATCTATTGTGCTCTTGATGGTCAAATATTTTGTCTGATCCCTGCAGAACTGATGATCTGGATAAGCTGAGCTCATTGTTCACCCCAGACCATTTTTCACTGCTGTTTTTCAGATGGTGATGTTGATAGACTTGTCTGTAAAAGAAAAGGTGTGGGACAGAAGCAGTGGAGTCAGAAGTAGCACTGTCTCCTGTTGCAGTGTTTCTTGTTAATGGTATGTTCTGTTATTACCTAAGTTGATGGTTTGGTCCAACTGAGATCCTCTCACCCCACATTGTCAATCTACCCTGAGTCTCCTGTCAATCTTGTCTTAGGTCCACCACATGCCTGGAATTCTACTTCAGAAATCCCCTAAACTTCGATGCTTGATTAGTCCATGTGACCCAACTTTCCCCCCCTACCTCCCTCATTGGATGATGATTTTGTGAACCCTGTCTTTTACCCTCCCCAGGATATCTCTGATTAGCTGATGCTTTCTACCCTCCCTTTGAACCGCCTCCCTATTTCAGCTGTTGCACACTAGCATTTTCTGTCTTTTGCCCCCAAGATTCCCCAGAGCAATAAATCCTCTATTACCCCATGCAAAAGACCTCCCTCTCATCCTTGTCTCCTCAGAGTGCAGACTGACAGCCAAAAAGCCGTAGAGCAAGTGCTCTAGTTGCACCTCAGGTCATCCTGCTCCTGGGATGTGAACCACTCCTGGAGTGGGTCGAAGTGATAGAGCCAGATAAGCTCCGGCCCATGCATTAGTCTCCTGCCACCACCTTTCTGAAGGACCAGACGAGTGGAACTTTTGCCATGTATTTTTCCTTATAAAGAAATAAGGAAGGGCCCATGCTGAGATATCTGAAGGTATATCTTTTGGTAGAGCAATATACTAGCCCTAAAATTGTTTCAGTGTTCCTCCTCATCTAGCAATTACTGAAGCACAAACATATAATCATGGGAAATGCTATAATTAACCATAAATCTCTGCTTCCAATCATAAGGGCTCTGAGCTTTCATTTCAGCCTGAAAGACTGGAACAGGAGCAGAACTATGAGAATCTACATTTGAATCAATTCCTGTCAGTGTGCTGGTATTGCTTTTTTAGGTTTAACCCACAAATTTGTACCTGTATGGTTAGCCAAAAACTGTACATTATTTACCAATATCAGCACTAAAACTCAAGAATCTGGCAATGCTCCATTTTGGAACTAAAGGGCTGATACTGTGCCCTCACTTCAAGAAACATCACAACTATGCCTGAAATTACTACTCCTGTAAACTACACATACAAGAACTTGAGATGAAACAGAATTTTCTTACAGATTTTTGCCTTTATTATCAATTTAAATGTCCTGAGTTTGTGAGAATCTGAATATTTTCAAACACAAGGCCTGTTGTTGCACAGGATTTCACAGCTCTGTTTCCCCTGAATATCTACTGAGGTTGCTTTAAAGCAGCTTCACCATAGCCTATAAACAATTAAATATTTTGAAGGAAACAGAGCAGAAACTGTACTGCTTTTTGCTTCATATTTTAACAGAGGAGAAATGCTGATTGTAATAGAACTCCAGTTTTGCCATAACTAAAGTGGAAAGCCTAGAAATTTAGGCTGAAATTGGGGTGATTTTAAAGTACCTAAAAGACCTTGAAATGTATTTAGCGTACACTGTAGTTTTCTGGCATCATGGACAAGATCCTGGGGGGGATCATGGATGGAATGGAATGGATAACATTCCCTGTTGGGGCTGGAAAACAGGAGTGCAAAGAGGTGATGTCATGACTGTTGAAGTCAGCAAGTGTGAGGAGCCTGACAATAGTGTATTCTTCCCTCTAAGTGTGCTAAAATCCAATAGAGATGACAGGGAAAGGGGCAAATGTCTGAACTTCCAGAAGTGCCCAGGTAAGGCATACACTGCTCTTACATTCTCTGCAGGCAGAGAACTGACTGCAGTGAAAGAATAGGGATGGCTAGCTAAAATATCTTTTTCTAATTCCTATCAAAATATCCCTCTGAGACTGCTTAAAATGCAGGGATTCTACTGCCAAAAACCTCAAGCAAAATAAAAACAAATGCAGATTGCAGCTTTCCTGCTGATAGCACATGCTGTTATGAAGCATCAGGCTCAGAAAAACCTACTGCACTGAACCCATCTGGAGAGAATGCCAGTAATTCCAGGGACTGAGACTTCCAGGGGGTCACAGTTAATGTTCTGCTGATTCATGCCAGGTCTCCTCATTTTCTGTGTTTTCAAGGGAATGAGTTTTGCTGAGCAAGGAATTTTGGAAAGATATGAGAAACCATTGGGCAATTTTAACCCTCTGTTAACAAAGATTTTTTTTCTTTTGGGGGGGTCACTGAATGAGCTTATAGAGGATTTGCTTTAACTGTGCCAGAGTGTGTGTTGGAAAGGAGTTGCAAAGGGAAAGCTGCATTTCTGAGAGAAATTCTCTCTAGCTGAAGTACTCCGCAAAACACTGGAAATTGAACTGCTTGATAAAGATAATAAACAGAACAGTTTAGCAGTGTTGCGTTCAGGTTCCCATACCTGTCCAGCCTCCCTGCCATTCCTCTTTCTGGAGGAGTAGAAATCCATGGGTAGAGAGGACTCCAGCACTGCCTGAACCTCAATTTTAGACACAGAAATCTTAGATATTCACTGTGACCTCAGGATAGCCAGTTGTCTTCTGAATAGGACCCTTACAGATACCACATCCCTCAGATCCTCACAAGCCACACACACAAGGGTCTGATTCTTCAAAGAAGCCTAAAGAATCACTGGCTAAATGTATGTGTAATCTGGTTAATGATTTTGTTCGAATGGTTGAAAGTGAGTTATATTTTTTCAGAAGGGTATTGTCCTCCTTGTTCTGCTATACAAAAAGCTCAAGCCAGCAATGTATTTTTAACACCAAGGGTTGTTTTGGTTATGCTGGCCTGTTTCTACTTTAGGTAGTTCCTGTAGCTACACAGAAACCCAGCTGAAGCTCCTGCACCCTTCAACACATTTTTACACCCACTGTTCTGTTGTTCAGTGACAGCTCTCAGTTACAGAATGGAAATTCAGGGTACTTTGTTTTTGGCAGGCTTATCCTGAATTTAAGAGAAGTTTTAGTCTCATGGCATTTCTGGCTTTTCTTGTGAGGTGCTTTTTTGCAAAGGAAAACAGGGTTTAGCATCTGGCATGGATAAAAAGATGTCTCACAGAGAGGTGACAGCATTATTAGTGGACAGTTATAGGGGATGAGCTGGCCACAGCAGAAATTTCTTTCTAAATCCATTATGTTAGACAGGCTCTGAGGCATGGATAGGCATGGGGCATATGTCTGGTTTTGGGAAAAGGCTAAATAATGTCTTCTAGCTAGTCATAAAGCATCTAATCCTGCAAACTTCTTCCACTTGATAGTCTATGTAGCACTGACTTCCACGGATGTATGTTTCTTTGGGCAAATGAAAATAGCCTTAACCTGACTAATTTTATTTCTTGTCTTGTTTCATTGCATAACCCCTTCTGTCTATAATCAACTAATTATCTAAATGGGATATTGATAGTCTGATATTTTTTTTAAAGATCACTTATTTTTGCCTCCAGGCATAAGAGTCTGCTTCCAGAACCGCAGAATTCAGTTTCAGTGCCGTGCCCTAACCAAGATGGAGACCCACATTACAGAAATGAACTCATCAGCTACCGAGGCACAGGAACTGAAAGTAGACTCTTGTAAAATGTCACAAGATTTCTCACAACTGGGCATATGCAAATTAAAAGTTTTTAAAAAAGTAATTAAAGCAATATACACATACTGAATGAATCAGAAAATGAACTAGAAATGGTTTCCTACCAGAAGTGTATACTCTATATCTGTATATATTTATAGCTACAAATGTAGAATATATATTTAGTAAAACTGAGTCTTACCAGAATAAAGTGCTGACAGTCATCTCAACTTGAGATGTCTATTAAAAACGCAGAGAAAGAAAGAAAGCACTGTTCTGATGAAGGATTGAGAGAGCAGTTCTAAACTGCTTTTGCTGTGCTGTCCCTGAGGTTAAGATTCTGGCTCTACAGGTATTTATACTGTTGGTTTACTATCTTGAAAAATATTACTCTTCTCTGGGTGAATAAGAGGATTTTTCACTTAAACCAGCAACGTGGACAGACAATTAAAAAACAAAATAAAGAAAAAAAAGGATGCATCCCACTTGATGTCAGCTCTGTGAAAGGTGAGTGTCAAATTTAAACCAAGTCATCTGAGAGATACCTGAAAGGCAGAGACACCTTCTCCACTTCTGGATAAACACAAGAGAACTTCCAAGAAAATTCTCCAGCTCTGGGACTTCTGACAATTTGCAGTGAAACCCTAAACAGCTGCTTCTAGGAGCTCAGTCCCATCAGCTCTGATCTCAGTCAGGTGAGAGCCTGGCTCCAGGCCCAACTGGGTTCCTACAACTGAAGACCACTCTATATTAGTTATTTCTCTGAAGCACAGCTGGAAATGGTATTCTGCAGTTTTAAATATCTGTAGTGTTTCAGGCTGATAACATCTACCACACACACAAGTTATAACACCTGCTCATCTGAAAATCTCACTCTTTTGGTTACATCATTGAAATCTAAACAATTAGCTCTATGTATGTCAATAGGCTAAACAGTCATTTTGCAAACTACCTGTCTCCCTACACCCTTTGGGAACACAAAAGTTATTTTCCAGGAGCTGTTGTGTTCAATACCCAATTTAATTTCAAGCTGCTTTGTTCAACAAGGGTCAGCAATAGTCAAAATGTTCACATGCAACAGCATCAATTTCCAAAGCTTTGGAGTTTGCCTTTGGAAAGCGCATTAATTTTTTTCCCTCTTATGTATAAGGGACACTTCTGAAAACTTGGGGTCAAACAGATTTGTTACTATGATCAAAGCTGAATCTGTCAATTTTGACAGTTTTGCTGAGCAGAATGCAGCTTGCTGCAAGCAAGGGGTTTTATGAAGGAAGTTAAAATCTGAAAATTTTATTATTATTATTATTATTATTATTATTAGTAGTAGTAGTAGTAGTAGTAGTAGTAGTATTATCATTATGATGATGATGATGATGATGATGATGATGATGCAGCCCATAAAGGAAAAAGTCCAAACTAAAATACTCCACTGATATTAAACACACATATGAAGTATTATGCTGCTTGTTGCATGGCCTGAAGACCAGAGAAAAGATAAAAAACCAACAGTTGGAAGGCATCCTGCGTTCCTGCAAGGGTCTCCAGCCTACATAAACACAGTCAGGAAGGGGACTAAGGTGGTTGCAATAAACCCCGCCCTGGAAAACAGGAAAGATATGTCTGCAAGGCAGTTCTGCTGTTTGCAGTAGTCTTTTGTGTTGCCTGCCTGCCCCCTCCTCGGAGAGCAAACAATGCAGGTGCAGCACAAGGGTTGGCTGAGCTGTGGCCCCTCCAGGAACTGTGGGGTCATTTGAGAATGAGGGACAAGATTTTCAATTTTGAGTGGAAAACATGAGCAGATCTGCCAGGAATCAGCATAGAGGTTTCTCATGTTGCACACCCAGATACACTGAGATCTGTCCCTGGATGCAGAAGAGCCCAGATTTTTGCACAAAAAAAACCACCCTAAAGCTTTACCACTGAAGCTGTTTCAGTGTTGATGCTTTGGAGACATTTCCCTGCTTCCTGTACTCTTCCTCAGAGCTGGAAGATAAAAAGGTACAGTAAATTTTCAGAGGATGTTTGTGCAAATTCTCTCAAAGTGATCCACACACATTATATTGCCATATTACTGAATACTGGACCCAAAGCCCTTTTTTTCTTGTTCATCTGTATAAATCTGGCTGAAAACAGATTGCCTTTTTAGAGTCTTTTAATTCAGATACTTGCTCTGACAGATCACGGGAAGTTCTTATTTTGCCTTTTGATGCCATCCTTGGTGTGCATTGGGATCAAGAGGAATGTTCAGAACAAATGTGTTGTGGAAGGAAGTGAATGAAAACACTGCTGAGAGATTAGTGTTTTCCAAGAGAAAACAGGAAAACAAGACAAAAAAACTCCTACACAGATAACTAAAAAGACAAGCTCATGGTATTCTGAGGCAGAAACCATGAAAGGAGGGGAAACTCATTCAGAACCAAGAAATCCAAGTCAGAACCGATCTGCTCTGCTCTGCTCCCAGTCTATTTAAATGACAAAATCATGTGCAGGCCAAAGTCTGCAGCAGAGCACACCTGTGTTGCCATAAACTTCTAAGTGCAGAGAATTTCTTGCTTTGCTCTTGGAAACCCTGTAATTTGTCAGCTGAAGAGCACATGCAAAATTTGTTTCCATTCCTCCCAGTTTTAGGTGGGATTTGGTTGAGGTATGCACAAAATTTTCCAGGCTCTTTACACCAGAAGTCTTTGACCAAGTACCTGCTAACTCCCTTAGTATAAAATTATTCCCCTTCCATAGATATTTTGAATTTGCTGAGGTTTGCCTGTCATCTGAGAGAGACTGGCACGGACTCTGCCAGGAGAGGTATTAAGCATCTCTAGAACTCCATGGGTTGTAATTTTTAAACAGGACTGTTTTCAAAAATCTTTGGAGGTTTTCAATGGAACATTATGTTTCTTTCCATATTCGATGACTGCAATAGAAATTTAACATTCCCACACATGCACAAATAAAATCATCAGCTTTGTACCTCCTCCTGAGCCTGAATGAAATGACACATTTATGGGAAGCACATGAAATAAAATTTTAGCATTTATTCTTGATGTGAATTCAGCAGTTGAATGAAAAATGCTGAGAGTTGACACTTTTGCTGAGCTGTCAAAAAACCCCCAACAACACACAACCCCACCACAAAAATTAAGCCTTCCCCCCTTCTGGTCTGTGTCTTCATATCACTATTAAAAATCCATCTGAACCCCAGCCTTTTTAACCAAAGAGCAAGATGAATAATAACAGTAAATCTAAACCTACCCCAAGCCATCAAAAAATGAACAAATAAAATGCCACCACCGTGCCCATAATATTTACCCTAAAAGGGGAAAGTGGAAAAAGGAATTTAGTTACTGCTATTGATATGAGAGGCAACCTGCTTAAGCAGTATTTCAGCTGCATGCAGCTCTGAAAGAGATAAGGGAATGAAAGAGAAAAAAAAGAGAGAATGATCTACTAAATAAGATGTTAAATAATCCACATCAATCAAACCCTGTAATATCTTCGCACGGAGACATGCAGTCTGACAAGAAGGCTCTTTTAAGCAAGTGAAAACACAGGGAATAAAATATCGAAAGATCTGCTGCATATTTTTTCCAGTTTATTTTTCCCCTTTTCTTTTCTGCACTAAGAGTTTTTAAGAGGCCAAGGATATTCCAAGTGAAATGTCACCATTCTTACAAGCTTAAATAAACTATTTATTAGCAGTAGACTAAGTACTCTGAAGAAATTTATTTGTCCTGGCAATAATATTTATAAATGACCTATGAAATATTATGACATTGTAGGAGCAGCAGCATTGCAGTTTGCCTGTGAAGATCCAGCTCCAGTCAGCACAAGTGCATTTAGAGGGGGAAATATTTCTTCAGTGTAGTGTGCAGGCAGCACCTGGAAGAAGATGAAAAACCCACAAACACAATCTTTTCTTTGACACTGGCAATAAATAAATATAGAATCAATCAATAAATAAATCATTCAGTTCCAGCAGCCCTTTTACAGTGCACATCAATTGAGTGTGTGCTGCTTGTCCCAGAGAGGTCTAAATGAAACAGGGAGCTGAGATCCTCAGCCACAGTGCCCTCGAGGCTCCCCAAGGGCAACATAGGTTCCCATTGAGGCTGGGACACACGGGCTGCTTTTTACAGGACTTTTTCTGACCTAAGCACCACAACAGAAACCCAGCAATTAGATATTCCAAACAGAACTGCTATTTTGAGAACAACAAACTTCATTAATGCCTCGGGGGTGAGAGGGTGGAGACAGCTGAGAAGTAAAACGCATGTTTGCACAAAAAGGTGTAAAAAATAGTATTTTAATGCTAATAAATACTGTATTTGAGCACTCACTTCCCCCAGTGACAGAGAAGCCAAAATCTATTTGGCTTTGCATTACAAAGCTGTTTTATAAAACAGCTCAAATTGGTGATAATTGTCCTCCAACTCAGGGCAGATTAAAAAAACAAGACAGAAAATAAAAAAAATAGATGATTAATTCTAAAACTGGTTATTACTTCCTCACGTGAAGATGGCAGTTTTGAGCATGGAGGGAAACATGAATCAAGGACTTCAGGGTTGAGTTTCTTGAGCATTTTCAGTTCAAGTCTTACTTGATTTGTTGGTTGTTTGGTTTTTTTTTAGTAAATGTGGGTCAACACACATAAATAACAAAAGATCATTTCCCCCCCCCCCAGTATTAGGTATATCACAGAGAAAAGTCAATAAAATCTGCAGATATCAAAAACCAGCTTGTTATGTCCATCTTTGTTTCCACTGAGGGAACAGAAGAACTGTTAGGAAACACTTAGGCACAAACATAAATGTCTCTTTGTGGTTTAATCACGGAGGTCCTCATTTGGAAGAACAACAGATTGTCATGTAGAACACATCTACCTAAAACATTGCAAGACTGACACAATGATACAAAAAGCCCACAAATCCCAGCATTTTGGTGCTTTATCATAGGCTGTCACACTGATGCAGTAGACTTCAGTGAAGGATTCTAAGTTTCCTAAATATCCTTAATTTTTTACCTGGACTTTTTTTTCCTTACTGACCGCTAGGTCTTTGCACATCAAATCTGCATGTGCTCAAGGCAGAAAGCCCTGCTGCGATGTGGTCAGGAGCAGGTCCCAACAATATGCAAGGAACAGGGCGTGTCACAATTTTCATCTTGACAAGAACATTGAGCCTGAGGTCATCTAGGGAGTGGTCCTGGATAAGAACCTCCACTAAACTGGCCCAGGTTTCCTGTTTACAACCTAATAAGGTGTCTTTTTTGCCTAGTTTGCAAAACTAGCAGGGTCCTACCCACTGCTGATCCTTAACTTCTGCTTCCCAGAAAGACTTCTCACAGCGCACAGCCGTCTGTTCTTCTGAGGGTATTTGGCAGCCTCATGGGACTGTCCAGTGGTGGGTACAGAAGAGTGTTTTTTTTTCTCCCCAAAAGTAATGATCCAGAAGACAGACATTCAGAATTGTGTGACTGCCTACAAAATTTCCTTGGGATTCTCCTTATGTGTTCCCTTGTGCTGCAGTCCTGTGAGAGTTTAGGATTTTCTCTGTGTAAGGGCCAGGTGCCATAACCACAATTTGAACTATGGGACATCCCTGTGAGCTGAGGAACACCCCAGCTGCAGAGGAGGTGTGTGACAACCCAGTGAACCACGCCATGGCAGGTTCCTGCCACCCAGCTGTGTGCTGGGGTGACATGGGAGCAGACAGGACACAAGGGGAAGGTGCTTCACAGCGCGGCTCCACACAGCTCCACATCCCCACCTGCCGTGCAGCACCACGGCCTTGCTCCTGGAGCTTGTTGTCAAACACAGATGTCAGTGGTCCGTGATTTAGAGGTCAGACAAAATCCAGGACCTGGAGCTCAAATCAACTGTGTAAAGGACCAAGACTCAGGCCAGGGGGGTGAACACGAGGTGAAGGTTCAGGAAGCCTTCTCTGTATGTGTGGGACTGGAGAGGCCTCTCCTGAGGCCACACTGAGGGAAAGTCAACAAAGCAGCAAAGATCCGTTTGCTCTGGAAAACAACAGGCTAAATAAATTTTGCTAATAAATCTTAACAGATTAATTCCCTTCCCATATTTTTCTTCAAAATATTATGTTTTCCATCCTTCCTTCTTACTCTGCCCTCCTCCCCCCATTGGTGTTATCTCTCTGCCTGGTCTTTGTGTAGGGGCTGGGTGCAGCTCAGAGGTCCACACATGCTGTGACAATGGCAAAAAGAGAAAGAAACAGAGGCTGACACATTAAAAGGTGCAACACAAGATATATTTTGTTCCTTGCTGAATCAAACTTGGTCCACTCTGCCTGCTTATTCTAGTTAAATGCACATGTCAACACATAAAAAGTTATTTCAGACTGCAGCATTTGGTTCCCTGAGCCAAGCCAAATGAACACAGGAATAGCAACAGTATATACGCCAAGGAAAATGAACTTTTTTTTTCCCTCCTACTGTGACATTTTTGAAGGCAGCCAATTATACATTAAAACCATCATGAATGAGCAGTGTAATTTTGGAGCCATAACTTAAAGTGAAGTATTCCTTTAAGTATGAAATTAATATAATCATGACGTTTTAACAGTTTTTCATGGTTCTGCACTCTTCTACAAGGACTCACTCTAAGTAAACCTATATGGTATATAAAAAGACCACAATAATCTTTTCCCACTAGTAAAATGGCTACTCTTATGAGTGCTGCATATAGGAGATTTTACATACATAAACATAGCGTGGTCATGTGTGGAATCTATAGATTACATTGGGGGAATATTAAGGGAGTAATGTGTGTGCCAAATTTGTTGGCGTGTTTTATAGTGTCTAGATTTTTTTATCCTGTGCTATTTTGTACATTTCCTGCCCTGACATAAATGACCTCATTAACAAGAAATTCTAATAAGTATACAAAGGGTTTTTTTTTTTTATTTTAAACCCTGAACTTCACTGGCTACAGCTTATTTTTATTTTGTGACCTCCCTTTGTATGTATAGTCTTGGAGGAGGAGAAAGAAGAGGAAAAAAAAATAATAAAATGAAACAAAATTCTGCTCACACAAGACAGTTTTCTGCTGAATGACATAATCTGTACTACAGTCTGAACTATGGTCAGCCTGCTTAACTAGCCAGTAAAATTAAGTAAATTCAGAGAAGATATTTTGGGGGTTGTAATTTGCCTTCCAAATACAAGCAGTGTGTTTTAGCCTTCCAAGCCAAAGAAGGAAATCACACAGCAGCATATGGAGTACTCTATTCCCCACACATTAAAGTTGTGTTAGCTTTACAGCAGTTCCTGTCACCATTCAGTATCTTACCCCCCAAGCAGATATGTTTTACCACAGGATCAGAAGTCTATTTTTGCAATCCCACCTCAGGGTAAAACTCATTGGGACTCCAGGATCTGACCCCCTTGCAATGATCCCTGTAATAAAAGCCCTGCTAGCTGGGGTTAGAAATAAATTTGCTCTCAACATCATATGTACTGTCTTCTTTTGGAGTTTTTTCCATCTGAATAGTGAGTTTAGAATGTGCTGCAATAGGAGAACTGATAGTACCTAACAAAAGCTCCAGTCAGAAATAATAGGAATATTCAGTACTTCTAGAGAAATTCAAAAAAAAAAAAAAAAAAAAGTTCTTTTTAGACTCTAAAAGTTCTTTTTAGACTCTAAAAATGGGGTCCAGAATGCGTAAAATGTAGCCAGGAAAAAAAATATGTAGATGCAAAAACTACAAAATATCAGTCAGATCTCTCTATGTTTACTGCACACCCAGTTAACACATACAAAAAAAATGCTGCCTAAGGCACAGCCATGCAAGGCTGCAAGACCAGACTCCAGTGCCACCTGGTCTGAAGCAGATTCTGAGCTCAGACTCCAAAATCCTCTAAGAAAATCAAATTTGTTTGCCACTTCCACATCCAGCAAGAACAACTTCTTGTTTCACCTCCATCCTTCTCCTCTATCAAGCTACCATTTCCCAAGCTCCTGCTCCTGCCCCCTATCCTGGCCTCACCTCCCAGACATCTTCCCCCATGCTGCACTGATGCTTTTACCCTGGGGCAGAGGCCCAGTAATTTAATGATGAGGGTGAATGGAGAGGTCAGAGCTAAGGGGGCACAGAAATGCATGTCCTGAGGGCACTACTGTGGCCTTGCCTATCCAGCCCTTCATTTCTGAAGATGGATATCTCATTTATATGGTAATCATACTTACAAATTTGGCTTTATGGTGAGCATGCTCTTTGGATGTAGTCCTGCCCTTCGAAAAATGATTTCTACCTGGCTTGCCCAGACTAATTTCAGGTACATGAAGTGCTGCTAGGAGAAGACTTCTGGACTTCAGCTCCTGGGCACTCATCAAGGACCATCCTCTTTCTATGGCACTACAAAACTTTGAAATCAAAGTGGAGAAAGCAACTATTTCTCCTCTTTGGCTGGAAATCCTGAGGCAAACTGATCACTGCACAAAGATATAAATGCTCACTGCATGGCACCCACTCAGTCTTGGTATGAGCTCCAGGCACAGCCTGTCACAGGCAAGACTTGCTGCTGGTGGCTTCAGAAACTGCAGATACCTTATAGCGACAAGTTGTGCAAAGCTGCGTAGCCCTTGGAAGGCGGTAACAAATCTGACATTAACAGGCATCTTCTGGTAAGGCTGAGGAGGAAAGTTAAAGACTTTGATGTGTTTTAAGCTGCTGTGAAAGAATGTGGGCTTCTGCTGCCTCCTAGGGTATGTCCTAATGGCAGAGCTCGGGAGAGACCAGAACTTCTGCAAAACTTCCCTAGGGCAGGAAGGAGACAATAAGTTTATGGGGGCAGAGAGGCCAGGGTGGTCTAGTTCCGAGCATTGACTTGGCCTTTCAGCTGCTTTTTCTGCCTCTCCTGGACAGTGTGTAGGAATATAAACCAGAGTCTGCAACAGCTACTTACAGTCAGTACAGTTAAAATACTGTAAAAAGATTAACATTTTAAATACGTGCTCTGCATTTCTTGTTCATCCTCTTCCTTTTGGGAGATTGAGGCTTCAGCATTTCTGTTTTTCAAGGTATCTCCACAGCAAGGGCTAGAAGTAAACAATTTTAAGAATTCTCACTGTTGAGGAGCATATCTGGTGCAGGTAGCTGGGCTCACAAGCTGCAGATGGAAATACAGCTTGAGATGCAGATTTAAATGCAGATTGAAGTACAGGCTGAGCTCAGGGTGGGAGCCCAGGACAAGAGGATGAGCTGCCAACCTTTGGGATAACCAGGGACACAAAGGCAGGTGACACCCAGACAGCTGAATGGACACTGAGACACTGCAGCAACCGGGAACTGCCGACCTTTTGGACAACAAGGGAGATGAAAACCAGTGGTGCCAGCGAGCTGGATGGACACAGAGATGGGGGCAGGAGCTGAAGACTTGGGAGGAAGTCCAAGACTGGTCACAGGGAGACTGTGATGGGGTAAAATCCCAAAAGGGATTCCTTTGCCGGGGTCCCTCCTTGGAGGCACCAGCTGAGGATATTTCTGTGTTACTGCCCCAGGAGAAAATGGCCTTATGGAATGAGACATCTGGGACTGTGTCACCTCTGTCATGGCAAAGCTGGTGTGATGTGAGGGGCGTGTGTATGGAGCCAGGCAGAGAGCCATCTGTCACTGGAGCCAAGGAAGGGCCTTCAGTCCCAGAAAGTCTCTTCTGATCTTGGGAATGCCACTGCCGGAGTCCCAGGAGTGGTCTGACTGGGGAGTTTCTTTAATGTTCCATAACTGCATGACTCCAAATATGTAAGCCTTAAGAAACACACAGGGTAGTAGGAGACTTGTAATAATATTGCTGATAATCTCTGCAATCTCTGTTCCCGAAGAGGAAAGTCAACTGAGTGAGCCAGATCCTGAATCCAGATGGAGAACTGGTCAGCTGACCAACTGACCTGGCAGCAACAGCCTAGTCCTGTACTATCCCACATTTCACATTACACTGTTTTGGCTGTATTCCACACCTGTTAAAGTTGCTTTATATGCGTTGCTGAATCCTTCACTTCTTGAAAAAGTCCTCTGAAAGTCAGTTATAGCCTCCTATTTTTGTTAGCGTTCTTCAGAAGAAAAAATGTGACTGAATTTTCAGCTTTTCTAGTTAGCAGGTTTTGAAAACACTGAGGCCCAATACACTTCTATGTTCTGCATGTGCCATTTAACCCTAGGCTACAGGTCTCAGAAGCAAATATAGACCTGTCAGTTTGGTCCTTGATGATACCTCCTAAACCAGAGCAAGCAGTGGAGATCTTATCTCTATTTACAGCTACCTGACAGGAGGGTGCAGCCAGGTAGGGGTCAGGCTGTGCTCCCAGGGAACAAGGGACTGGACAAGAGGAAACAGCTCAAGTTGTGCCAGGGGAGGTTCAGGTTGGACATCAGAGAGAATTTCTTCATAGAAAGGGTGGTCAAGCCTTGGAAGAGGCTGCCCAGGGAGGTGGTGGAATCACCATCCCTGGAGGTGTCCCAGAAGTCCTGGACATGGCACTTGGTGCTCTGGTGCCTCTGACAAGATCTGACACAGGTTGGACTCAAGGATCCTGAAGATTTTTTCCAAGCTAAATAACTCAGTGATTCTGTGACAGCATGTCTGGACATCTGTAGTGTTTGTTTGTCCATCTGCAGCTTGCCCAGCATTCCTGGAGCAAGGTGCTAGACCCACAGCAGTTACAGTGGATGCTGCAGTGACTACACCACCTCCTGAGGTCCCCTGCAAGCTGAACAACCCCGTGCTCCCAAGGCATTTTATGGCATCACAGCCATAGAATTCAGAATGCTGGCCCTGGCCTATTGTGACAGCACACAATTTATGGGCATTTTTGCCTGGGAAAAACATTTGCTCATAATGAAGAAAAGCACAATTCTTCAAATACAATGCCATGAACAAACCCCTGGGTAAAGTACTCAGTGATTTAACAATATTTAGTTATATTCTGACACTGGATAAAAATGCAAAACTTGAGGATGAAGCCTGTGATAAACTAAGCACTGTCCCCACATGATCAGAAGAGATCATGGTACTCTGCACCACCTCTCGTTCTCATGCTCAAACCCACTCCTCCTAGTCTCAAAGGACTGCAGTGTGTTACAGAGACATTGGTTAACATGTGCTTTATTCACACATCCCAGAAAACCCAAACTTCTCAACAGGAAAAATATTGTTTTAATTTATCTACATTATTTACTAGTAGGAAGAGTAATTATGCTGTAGAAGTATGTATTCTTGACCTGCTTGGTTTTTTTCCTGCTCCATAAAATTCAAAGCTATGCATTGAAAAGGACAAGCTGGTGGTAAATACAGGGGGAAAAAAGAGTTTTTCAGTTTTTCTCTCCCTCACCTCATGAGCCTTTATATGAAGTCCTTTATATGAATTTTCTGTTGTGTGAAAGTTCTCTTCCCTAGATGCAGCCAATACATCAGGGAATGTCACATTACTGCAGTGTCTTGGTGAGATTTTTTTCTGGTTTTTATTTTACTTTTCTTTCACAGAATGCTGTCATCTTGTAACTTGCCCTGTACAGCACTCTTCTTCATACTGCTTCTTACATATAATCCATTGCAAACATCCAGAGACCAGTTATAGCAAATTAGGCTTGAGTTAGTCCATCCCACAGCTGCTATCAGTGGATGAATAGCTCCATGATTAAACAGATGCTTGCTCTGACTCAGCACCACAGCTCTTGCATGAAACAGAAGACCAAGTGTTAATCTGGAATTATTTGAATAATACAAATCTGGTTTGGTTTTTTTTTCACTGTACTTTCCCTGATCAAGAGAAATTAGAGGTCAATATTACATGGCATTCAAATAGCATTAAAATTGCCCTATAAATTATTGAAAAATGTGGTAGGTGAAACAGCTTTTTTTTAATTTAGAGGTAAGAAATACTTGAGGAAAATAAATTTTTTCCTATAAGAAAATTGATCTTTGTTCTCTGATGCTGTAACATCTTTAATTCAATCATACAAATGAATTAGAAATAAACCTGTTCAGCTGAAATGCTCAGAAAATCAAGCATATTTCATCCCAATTCTCATTTTCAGAAAGCTCTTCTGAAGCAGAAAACTGGAATCACTTTCCTTCAGTGCATGATATAAAACACATGAATGTGACACTTTCTCAAAAAATGTTCCATTGGAAACAAATTTTCATTTTCAGATGGAGAAACATTAAAAAAAAATATTCTCAATCTGGATGTAAGAAGGGCAGCACTTGAAGTGCACAGGCATAACCAACAAAGAGAAGCTACAGAATATATTTTTGAAAAAAGCTTTCTAAATTAAATTGCTTAACATCTGCAACAATTGGAGGTTGCAGAAAGTGTTCAAATGTCTTATTTTTCCATCAGAAAATCACATTTTTTAAAACACTGCTTATAAGAAAAGGCAGGCTTAATGAATTTACACTTTTAAAATTTTTTTTAAGAGGATTGTTAAAATACTCCATTTTCACATTGCTAATTAAAGGTATGTTGATTTGGGGCCCAGGCTCATGTAGAACATTATATTTATTTAGAATAACCTATTAGAAATTACAAAAAAAAAGAATAAAAATATTTAGAGTTGATCTGATGTCTGTTATTCTTTGGACATTCAGGTCAAAGCTCTTTATGGGAGGATGTGACTTTTTATAAGAAAAAAAAGGTCAAAATCTCAAAAGTGCTCTAAAAATATTTCTTTTTCACCCAGAAATGGTAAATAAATTACTTTATTGCATCATAAGCAACAGAATCAGCAGAGCTGTGACTCCTTTCCATTTGTGGCTGGACTTTATGGCACCTGAGATGAGCCACACTCACACTGCAGACTCTTCTGGGAGCAGGGGGATTTCCAGAGTGTCTGTCCTCTACCCAGGCACTGATTTCTCTAAAACTTAAGGGAAATCACCATCTCCAAGCTCAGAATCCTTTCCTCTGTGTTGATTAAACCCAACCGTGATGCTGGGAAGGTTTAGATGGAGAACAGGAAGGCATGGACAGGGTTCCTCTTCCACATCCTTTTCCATCACTTCTGCTACTTCCAGGACCTTTTTCCTGCAGGTTAAACAGCTGGGTGCATCAATATGGATTAGATTCCCAGTGTTCTAACAGCTCCCTTCCAAAGGATGTGGTATTTCCCAGCAGCCCTAAGTCACTCTGGTGTTTCTCTTTCCCTCGGGGCTCACAGTTACTCCACGTGCTCTTCTCCAGGAGCATTTGGTCTTCTTCTGCAAGTGACTCTGTTTTTCTTACTAAAGGGAAGCTTTGAATCCATCTGATTCCAGCTGCTCTGCCACATCTGGCTGTAAAACCCCTGCCCTGCACACCCCAAGGTGTCCTGGACAGTGTTGGATGGAGGAGTTTTCTCCCATCAGTGAAGTTTCAGCCAAGAGAGCAGAGAAGAAAGTGCCTAATCAGAGCAATCCTTGAGACTGGTCTAAATAAGATCAAACTGTTGGGGCTGGATCCCAGTAAGTGCAATCCCTGGGGAGCAGACACTGCCATCTGCCTGCTCATTTACTGGGCTTTGGAATTCTTTAACGTTTGATTTATGGTGAATTGTGTCCTGGCAAACATTCACTGTGCAAAATTCTCTGTTCCCTCACCCATTAAAAATCAGGGCCTGATCCATGTGAAAACTTCCTGATGAGTTCACTATGTTTTGGATCAGGCATCTGGGACTCAAGACTGGCAATTCTGTCTGATTTTCTTGCTCAAATTTAGAAGAAGCTCAAGTGTTTTCCATCAATGTTTTTATGTTTACTTTTGGGAAAATCCGTACAGTGGGTCAGGTTACTGTGATACAGAGAAGATGACCCAATCTGACATACAAATTTTCCAAAGGATCTCAGCTCAAGGCAGACATCTGCCTCCAAGAATTTCAGCCCAGATGGCTGGAATTTGACAAAGATGGAAGGAACTGAAAATAGAGCTCTGTAACGGAAAGTGGTGTAGAACCTTAATAATAGGAGGGTGCTACCAAGTACCACATATGATAAAGTTCCACAACAGAAAACATAAGGGAAGCATTGAGGGAGGATTCTTTCCATTATGCCTCAGAATATATGAACTTCTTCTCTTACTTGAAAGGGTATCAGAATTAGCTCTTATTTTTCCTGATCCTCCAGAAATTACCATGAAAACCAAGCAGCTCAAACCCAGCCTTTCTCACTCAACTTTATTGAAAAAGATTTATCTGAGCATCATAAACGCATCCCAAACAGTGAGAATAATTCAGGACTGAAATAGTTCCTCTCTGCACCGAGGAGTCAGTAGCAGACTAGAAAAGTTCTGTGGTTGAAATCCAAGCAGTTAATTTTTCATTACTTCATTTGCAAATTAAAAGCCTATCCTGATATTCCAGTACAAGAGCACAATTTCAGTTCAACAATACCCAGCATACCACAAAGATTCCCGTAGTCATGATAGGTGAAAAACATTATTTCACTCAGAGTCATTCTGAAATGTTTGAGTCCCTATTTCTGCTTTCATCTCATCTCTTGTCAATTTGCTCTTGATGAGCAGGGTGTGAACACAGGAGATGGAATTTTGTTAAAGCCATTTAAAAAATTTGCTGCCATTTACACCTGCATAAATCCTGAGTAAGTTCACTAGCATACATGGAAGCACAATTTGGCTTGAGGCATCAGAACTTTAATTTTTTGTTTGTTTTGATTTAATTCAGCAACAGATTAAAAATAAAAGTTTAATGACATCATGCTTTTGGCACAGAGTCAATGGATTTATGCTGGACTGCTTCAGAGTAAATGAGATAAGACTCTGACCTAAGAAAATCCACACAACATCCTTTTGGCAAGCAGCCTGCTGAAAAGCTTTCTGTTATGGAATGACTCCATTTTTAAGGAACTAGGGGAAAACAACCCACAAACACCTTGGTACCAAAACATGGTTTGGTTGACATAGAGTTTTATTTCAGACATATTCTTGAAACCTCAAAAGTATAGCATGCTCATATTGCAACCAACTCACTGTGCACCAATTTTCAGCTTTTGTTTTTCTTTTTTGTTCCTTTTTTTTTTTTTTAAATGCATTTCAGTTATGCCCATCATCCTGCTCACAAATTAGGGGTTTAGAATGGAAATTCTTACCAGCCCTTCACACTGGTACTGCACTGCCATGATAAATAATTTACTATTTAATGACTCCTGATGTAATCACAACGGGAATTAGATTCACCAACATCCATCTCTCCATTGTTACCACTCTTCTCTGAGCCCATCTTTTAACCTCCCAACTAAAAAATGAGTGTTTAAATTGGTAAAGAGAGAGTTTACTGCCACAATCCAAGCTCTACATTTGTTTATGTTGGATGACATTTTTGTCCTGGCTCGCATTATTAAGATGGATAAAACTCAGAAGGGTTCTGCTTTACTGCCCTGTTTTCTCTTAGTGTTCCTACATTTTTTAAATGCTACCAAATGGTTGCTTTTGGCTCTCAGCATTATCACATGTTGTCTATAAGTATGGAAATAGTTATGGTAATATGGATGTAAATCATAACTGTAAATACCACATAAAAAAGACTGCCATATAATTATAAAAATACCTAATAGATTTCTTTTTCAAAGACAACCCAGCTGTCCTTTCTAACCTTTCATTTGCAGATTCTTTTCTCTCCTGTTTTTATTTATAGGTTGCCGTGCAGTTTGACATAACATACCATGATTTTTGTTTCTAATTTTGAAAATAAAAGGAGAAGAAAGAATATTCATTTCATCATAAAGAAGCATTAGTTTACAATTTTGAAAAGAAACTAATGCCAGCTCTAGAACATCATCTTGGAACCAGTCTCCCTCTTAATACATTTCAAAAGGATCTGTCAATGGCTACATACCACAATATAAAATTAAACCCTGCCATGGAACTGAAGGAGGGGTCAGCCAAATGGCACACATCACGTGTTGGGAAGGAAGCCCCATTCTTTCTCCAAACATCTCTGTGGGTTTTTTTGTGAAAAGAACCACATTAGCTTATTACATTGGCCACAACAAAATAAGAATTTTATGCCCTACTCAAGTAAAAACAGGTTGAAAAGTATTCCAGGCAAACTCACACTGTGCAATATGCCATGTCAGTGAGAGGAGTGAAGCCTTGGACAGTGTTGGTGTTGCCAAAAGGGATATTGGATTTTTTTGCCTGAGAGCTGCCACCATGCATTTTACCGGTTTCTAGTCAGCTGTGCAATGCTTAAAGGCAAAAAGGAGTAGATTTTTTTTTTATGCTTTCTGCTGGAGTTGCATGGCACTTTATCCTCCACTAACTGGTTCTTACCTCTTCCCTGCTACTTCAAACTTCCAGAAGGAACCTGTTTGGTCACACAAGAGAGCCTACAGGCAGTGCTCTCATGCCACATGAATGAAAGGCTATTATTATCTTTGTGTCTTTGAAATATTTTTGCCTCAAAGCTTCTACCTATCACGAAGAAACCCCTTCAGAGATCTTCACCTCTGCCTTTCTGTACAGCAAATGTAATGTTTTAAATGAAATAACAGCAAACCTCCCCAGGGAATGGAGTTAATCTTAATCATCGGAAATGTGTGCTTCTCTCTCCCTCACTTTGCAAAAAGAGTTATTATGGCTTTATGCAGAACAACACACAGCTCTCAACGGGTTTGTTACACTCTGATTCACTTCTGGAGAGACAGATAAAACAAATTAGCTCCAAAATGCAGGTGAGGAAGATCATTCTGGACCAGAGGTGTCCTCATTGCTTATTGATACAACTCATTTAGGCAGATAAAATTCTGAAATCCACACTGCATTTTTATCAGTCTGCACCAACTGGCCTTTATCCAAAAATGTGTCCTTTTATCAGATGTGTCACTCTTTTGGGAGCCTGCCATCACTAGACTGGGTGACTGAATGTTAAAATAATTTCTCCAGGGCAAAGGAGTTGATCCCAAAGGTTTTTTAGTTCCAAGAGGGGGATCATTTTTCACGACCATCTGGAGCCTGATGTCAGACGTGCCCTTGCTTCATTTATTTTCCTCAGAGGTTGAAACTCAGCTTGTCCTTCTTGATTTTGATATTGTTTCACATTCGGGCACATAGCAGCTACTGCTATGCGCTACAGTGAACTATTAGAGAAGGAGAGCCCATGAGATATGGGAAAATAATTTAGGAGAAGCAGTTTGACAGCAGGTTATAGTAGTTTCTACTGTCCCATTAAAACAGAGATAGCTGGGAAGCTTAACTGTGTATTCATTATGTAAATGTGTATTTTAGCCTGATGTGCCAAAAATGTGCAAATACAAAAAGAACTTCAAACATACTGAGGACCCCAAACTTATGCCACCAAAACCTGAAGCAAACCAACACAACAAATATTTGCCCTTTTTTGTACCATGTCTACTTTTTTAGCAGAGATGTGAGACTGAAGCCTTGTACACCTGAAAGAATGATAATTTGAACTGCAAGATCAAATTCCCTGGGTTCCCTCTGAATCTGACTTTTATTTTACATTTGCAGTTTGGTCTGAGAACAAAAAGAAAGCTGCAATGATTGGCTCATGAGAACAACTTGACACATTTTTATTCTTTTCCAAGTGTTTTCTGCACAAGAATAAGTAGAGAGAGTGGGAAATCACCAGTTCCCATGCAAAATTTAAAGTTTAATTCTTCAAACAAACGAGCAGCTTGGTCTTGCCCACTAATGGCTTGAGTTTGCACTGACTTTATTTAGATCACACCTAATTTAAAGGCAGAACACAAGCAGGTATCTGCAACAGTGATCAGTCACTGCAGCACTTCCTACATCTCCTGTAATATTCCCCTTCTTATACCAAGATGCCTCTGCAGCACTCTAAATAAGGCTTTGAAATAAAATTGATGAAATCCACAGCACATTGTGCTAAAGCTGGACCAAGGTCAAACACACTAAAAACCTTCTCACCTCTCTTCATAAATATGGAACAGTCAGGTGACTATGAACTTCTGCTTCCAGAAGTATTTACAATACCAGCAGTATTTCTTACTCAAAGCACTTCAACTGTTATCACAGATACTTATGTTGCTAAATTTTCAATCTGTATTGGGGGATTCTCTTTATATGCACATTCAAGAAATCTGAATAAAGAAATGGTATGAATTTACTACAGAGTCCAGAGAGCAATTAATCTCTTTCAAAGTGAGTAAGGCAATCTGAATGAAAGCCATTTTCACTTTGAATGGCTATGACTGCACAAGGGACCAATCCACTTTAAAAGTTAGCTCAAATAATGTCTTTTTCTGTGAGGCTGATTCTTTGACACTCAACAAGAAAACTAATAATCAAAGAAAATCTGTCCTTTGACAGTGCAGTGTCACATATTTCCAATGTTGTCCTAGCAATGATCATTAAAAATTAGGCAAGAGATTGTATTAGTTTAATTTCAATTTCTGCTTTTTGGCAAGATGCACTGTTCTTAAGAATTATGAGAAGTTTGCTTCCTCTTTCCTTCTTCTCTCACTTCCCCAGAAAAAAATGAAAAGACAATTTGCCTGACAAATTTGAGTGAGACAAGGATACAAATAGGCAGTGGATATGCCAAATTCAAATGGACTTTTGTCTCACCAACATCACAACCCCCTAGCAAAGCCTTTGTGCTGCTCCTGCCCACACAAAGTACCCTGCTGGAGGGACATAAACTTTTAGAGGCTGGTAGGAGAGCTGACCAAAACACTGTTAGAGAAATAGAGTCTGAGTTTTGAGCAAACTTGTATTTTTGTTATCACTTGAGTGGAAAAAGCTCTGGAGGATGTTTGGAAGAGATCTAAGACAATAGAGCCTCACTGAGCTTTGGCCTGTGGGCACACAGCTAAGTAACTCTAATTAATATCAAAGATGAACATATTCCTGGAGACAAGACAGTGAGGGAGGGGCAGAAAATGTGCAAATTACACAGGGGGAAAAAAATGCAGTAAACATTAAAGAATGTCAGGATTTATAACTGAGATGTCAACTGTTGCTATTCACAAAAATTCCTGTCACTAACATTTCTGTTTAATTCTTGTGTGACAAACACCAGCCAGTTACAGCACTTGTATACAAGGTGTGTGGTTTGACTTCAACATGAAAGCAGCTCCTTTTACAATCAAGAACAAAGACTGCATAGCAGGCAAATGGTTAATGCTGAACAACATGCACATGATACTTCATCAACTCCCTCACAAAAATTAGGATATTATTCATTATTATGTAGCCCTGTAATTCTAAAGTAAATCATGCCAAGATACTATCTTGCAGGTCTCTAGATCAGATATCATTGCTCAGAAAAAAAAAAAAGCAAGCTTTCATGCACTTACCTTATCCTCCAGCCGGATCTGTCTGGCTCCTATACTATAGTATCCTTTGTCTATCCCTTTTTCTAAAGAAAGAAGAATAAAAATGGGATAATAAATTCAAACTATGAATTATACCTATGGTATTTAAAGAAAAACAAAGCAAAACAAAACAAAAAACAACTGGTAATAGTATGGTAACATAAAAGTCATGAACATATCGAGTAAGAATGAAACAGAAATGAAAGAGAGTAGCTGGAGAGAAGGGAATTAGTTTGTTAGACTGACAAGATTAAGTTAATCTAAAGGGCAACTTGGATCTTGGTAGACGTAGTCTGTGGACATGAAGGGCTATAGATGGAATCTGGAGTAACACTGTTTTGTTGTTTAATTATCTCAGTGAACTATAAGTAGTCAGATGAAATGGGCAGGGTACCTGGGAATGCCTCCAATTTTGAATATCTCTGGCCTGAGCAACGTAAACTTGCTATACATAAAGAAATCAGAATCATTTTCAACTGAGGTTGCAGGTTGAGAAGGCAACACTGTCCAGGGGTTCATGGGCTGGAGTGACAGATTTATCCATCTCTCTATAAATCCATCCATCCATCCATCCATCCATCCATCCATCCATCCATCCATCCATCCATCCATCCATCCATCTCCTTTCTGAAAAGGAGTGACACTGGGAAAAGCTGTTGCGGCCAGCAACCTCAGGATCTTGTCCAGGGAAGCAGCAGGATTCTGGGGACCAGCATCAAACACCAACGAGACGGGCTCCCGTTCATGAAACCATTTATTCAGCATGGGAACAAAGTCAGGTCCAGAACAGAGAGCCCCGAACAGAGGCACAGCAGGGGTTTTTGAGGGACAGAACTCTTGAGGGTCCCCACCTTTGAGGGTGGAGCTCAGGGTCAGGAACCATTAGAAACACATCAAGGGAGAACCCCCAGGGACTGAAACCAAATCAGAGCACCTGGGCCGCCCTTCACAAGGGGTTTGGGGTGGGACAATGTAACTCTTTGTCTCCCCTGAGGCCGCTGCCACAAAAAGCTTTTGCATCCTCATTTTCCCTCCTATTCTTTATGAGGCCTGATTAGTAAAAGCCCAGTTACACATCCCACTGCAAATGATGCAAAGCCAAGAGTGAAAACTGTGGAAAATAGGGTCTATCCTTTCTGTTCACAGGATCTATTGCTAAGGAATGCCATATTTTGAGGGTGTTGTTGCACAGGGATTGAAACACAAACCCACACATATTCTGAGTTGGAAGACAACATTCACAAGTAAAAAAACACAGCCCAATACTGAAATAACTTACAACCTGATGCCAATTGAAGTTGGATGGTTTTCTCTACTAAAGTATATTTCCAATACCTGGAGTAATTACTCCTGGATTTTTTCGTACATTGCTCCATTTACATGCGTGATTAAGGTCTGGCCAATCTATCTAAGCCAATTTTTCTTAGGGTGGTGTGTGGCCACTTGAACAAGGCTGAGATATGAAGGAAGGTAGGCTGAGATATGAATTTACACCAGAGTTCACAATGAGTGCCTGTGTATGCTCATCACATTCCTGGATTTCTCAGGGAGTTGTTCTTGCTTCACCATTTTTATTTGCTAATGGGATATGTTTAGTGATCTGTTTGCAGCAAAGTTCACCTCAAGGTAACTTGTGCTGCATGCACCACAACCCCAGGGGGAAGACTAGCAAAAGCAATGTTGGCAAGAGCACTTTGTGCTTTCCATCTCCTCCACACACCACCCAGAAACTTTAAAATGTCCTGCACCCTTGGCAGCTCTTTGCAGGCTTATTAAAAAAAAGTCCTTCCCCAGAAAACCTGCAGGAGCAAATAGACAGGAAAGAAAATGTGGAACATACAGTAAATGACACAGCTTGGCTCATACATGTGTACTGTTCATCATTCACAACCTCAGAAACTTCTTAAAATGTAAGTGGCTGAAGCTCAAGTTTATCTCTGTGTTCATCTCTGCCTAGAATGAAATAATTGGCTCTGCTGTTTATTTTCCAGTTAGTAAATCTGTAGACACATCTTTCAAAGTTTATATATAAAAAAAGCATTACTTTAAGGATTTCTACATTGGGATATGGTTTGAACAGCAGTGGGCAGGTGGTGGTTTTGTTTAGGTCTAACCCCAAAAAAGTCCCCTAAATCTGAAGAAATACTTCAAAAAGCTTTTTTTCTAAAATAATTACATAATCATTTCCTCACCAGCTCTAATTCCATCCTTTAGATAATCACCAAGACATCCCAAAGCAAGCTAGTAGTGTTTCCTATTTTAGCTATTCCTGAAAGCTGTGTGGAACAGAAAAGAAAATAGGGAGCAGATAAGCAATAAGAAGCTGTATCGTGGCATGTGGCATTGCTCTAAGATGTGGAAAATCAGAAGTGGAAGGAAAGGTGCACATGGAGGGAGCTGCATCTCATGTACCCCTCTGCTGGCATGCAGGCCATGTAAGTCACAAAATGCCGTGGTCTTCCCCAGTTTTTTGTCAGCCTCCATGAGGAGCAGCATCCAGCCTTAATTTACAAGCATTCCCTTCTTATAGAGACCATCTTTAAAAGCAAACATTGCATGTACACAATCCACCAAACACTTGGGTAAGGAGTGGGACCACAAGTTCAAATAAAGTTGCTCCAGTAGGTGTGATTTCTATCTCATGTTTATGTTTCTCTTTCAAGGCATTTCTAGATAGATGATTTTATTCTTCCTATATCTTAGATTGATTGTTTTTATAGAGTTTAAAAGATTGCATGGCCAACTATAAATCTGAAATGTCAAAATTTCTCCAGTCTTTGCTTTTTAATCCAAAATAACTTTCTTTTACTACTGAGTTTCTACTCTTTGTGTTGTTGGGGTGTACTAAAATGGAGAGCAGCTCAGGGATCCTGTTACCCTTATGGGAAGGGCACAGAGACAAAGAATCATACATGATCATACATGGAATGATGAAAGGAAACACAATTATTTATAACCGGATGAAAATACATGTGGGAAAATTTTCACTCAGAAATAAAAAAAATTATCGAAAACATATTGTATCACATGGTTGGTATGATACAGACCTATTAATTATATACTTAGATTTGAATCAGAGAAAACACTAGCAAATAAGGCATTCTAATTCAGGAGACTGAATAGTTGTTAATATAGATTAATAATAATTATATATTTTTATTAATATGGACATTTCTTCCCTGGAAGACTTTGCCTTCCCAAGTATACATACTATTCTACTTTGAAAGCAACACAATCCTGTATTAATTTCCTAATATTTTCACAAATCTGGCCCATCTATTTACATAGTAAAGAACAAGATACGACTCTTGTAAAAAAAACCAAAACAAAAAACCAACCAAGAGCCCTACACACTTTTAGGTTTGCTTCACACCAGTTCAAGTGATGATAACTCTTTCCCCAGATGGAAGCACATCATATAAATAACAATACTGATATAAGCAGGAGGAAGAAAGCAAATCAAAGGAAGAATGGCACCATAATCTTATTTTTTCATACCGTTAGTCTGTTCCATCCCATAAAAATATACTAAACTTTAAAGAAAATCAATTTCTTTCCTTTGGTTAGGGAAAAGTATTTATGAGGACCTTTAGAACAGTGAATGAATTGCAGAGAGATGTCTGAAAATGGTAAAAGCTGGAACGACACTGCTTTAGAGAGCAAGAGTCCTTCCTTTATTTTTACACAGCTAGAGGGGAGCTAATTCAAATACATTCAAATTTATCTGAAAGCCATCAATTCCTTTCAAGCAGAAAATGAGGAATTTGACCGGATATTCCAGGTTGCTGGAGACATCTCAAAACCTTTGTAAATGATGTCTCAGAAAGCAGAGCAGCCCGGGAGACACCACTGCCTTCTTTTGGCTAACTCGGTGCAAATACAGCCTTCTGGACCTGTGCTTGCTTCAGTTCTGCCAAAGCTCCATGTAGGGATAATTTTGATGAGCTTATGGCAATATCTGGATTCTTGAGTTTGTAAACTATGTGTGCTGCTGAAAAAGGTCAGGATTGCCCCTTTACACCCATAAAATAGCAAGTAACAAAGTTGCCTCAGTCATGACAACTTTTAATTGGAGTCTCTTTTCTTTTAGAGCTGATTGGTAGAAGAAATTAAAAAAAATGTAAGGCATAGTCATTTGTGATTTCCTTCGGACAGCCTAAAAAGTAAATTGCCAAATTATTTTCATCTCTAGGAGGACCAGGATAAATCAGTTCCTGCAGAAATATGGGTATCTCTCATTTCAAATATTAATGGACTTAAAAAGATAAAAATTAATCTGAGCATATTTATTAGTCTTTAAAAGATACAGTGACCTAATTTCTTTACAGATGGGAAGACAAAAGTATCAGAAAGCTTAAGTGGCACTTAATGGAAAAAAAAAAGAAATAATGGAACTGTCAAAATTTTGTAAGAAAGCCCTTTTCTTCAGGCATTCCCACCAGTGTCATGCAGAACCAAGAGGTTTAGATAAACTGCAGATAAACATCAGATTTTTTTACTTTTCTGAACCCAAACACTGGACCTTTTGTTTTACCTTGGCATTATTCTTTACTTTTGCCCCTGAAAAGGTATAATAAGTCTCAAAAACTGCATTCAAAAGCAGTGTGTGTACTGAAGGTCAAGTATGACACTCCTCATTTGTATCATTGTATGTATCTACTTCATTGATTCCATAAATTCAATTAATATGCTCTTTGCCTCTACATCAACACTTTCCATTATGAAGTCACATGTTTACTATGGCAGGAATCTGTTTCATCTGACAAAATTGTGCCCCCTGGAACACTGGGGCAGGGTTCCATTGAAACCCACTCAGAGTCTTCTGAATATATTCATAAAAGTAGGATCCAGGTCCTTGGAAAATTGATTCATTATCGTAGTGTTTTTTACATTCACGCCTGCTTGTAGGAGTTTCAAAGAAAGGGAGGAGATGCTAAGACCAAAACAAGCAAAGAGGGAGAATTCTTCACAGTATGCATATGTGAAGGTGGAATTATGAGAATTCTTTGTACAAAATATGGCAGATGTTATAAGTTTAAAGGGATAATTAGGCAAGTTCATTGAGGACAAACCATTTTGGACAGTACACTGCAACCTTGTCAGGAAGTGCTTGATGTGCAATGGGCTGAAAGTTGACAGGAAGGTTGGAGGATGTTTTTACACATTTCTCAAAGTACCTTGCTCTTGCCTCCATCGGAATCAGGACTGCTCTGACCCAGCATGGCTTTTATTCTCTTCTCATATCCTTATCTTGTTTTAACACAGTTTTAGTGCTTTCTTATCTTGGAGGAACTTACTTGAAAAATAACAATAAGTGCTTCCAGTGAATTCAGATTCTGGGTAATTTATGATATCATTAACTTTTGAAAGGTAATAATACTATAGACAATCTGCAGTTACTTTTATATAATATCATCAAAGTCCACAACAGAGTTTCAGTAAAAATACTAATCCAAACCCCACTGAGGTGACTGGAAAGATTCATGTTCATTTCAACAGGCTTGGAATCAGCCCTTAATATTCTTTGAATGGGAGTATAATATAACGGAAAAAATGAAAGGAGCTGGAAAGCAAAATTTTTTTCATGTTTTTCTTCTTGGCAGTTTAATTTTTTTTGCATTGTCATTTCTTTTTTGCTTCTCATCAGTACAAAAATAACACAGTCTGGGTGAAACACCCATATTTTTAAAAATGAGGATTTTAGCAATGCCTGGAAAAGTATTATATCAAAAATCTATGTTCAGTGTAGAATAAGCCACACATTCTGAGGGAAACTCAGGGATAACCCTTTTTCTAGAGAAGGACAGTACAAAAGTCTATTTTCACCCCACAGACAAATACTGCACCCACTCTTCAGTGTTCAACACTTGGAAAATTCTGGGAATAAAGGTGGGTTGGGTAACACCAGGAGGAATTGCAAACTAAGTTTAGTTCTGCAGACGGTTTCTCTGGAACCACTTATCTTACTTTTGGATTTGTGGAGGGTTTAGGTAAAATAACTACTAGATCAAATAACTTCTGGTTTTGGTCTTGCAACCCCCTAACTGAACTCACCAGCTTCTGCATCCATTCTACCTTTTCCAGTCTGCTCTTTGGTACTTTAGATTATTTCCAACACTTGTTCAAAGCCACAGGCCCACTAAAGACCCTCCCAATGGTTTCTACAACCCCTTTGACTCAAGATTTGGTGAGACCAAACTTCCTGAACATCTTCAGCTTCTTGAACCTCTCAGTACATTATTTCACAACAAGCTTCTAGTTATTCACCTCCTTTGAAACTAGAAACTTCTTGATAAGAAGTTCTTCTAACACCGGTCTTTTTAATCACAAGTTGTAGTTCCAGCTTGGTAATGCTACACTTGAAATAAAATAATACATTCTTGGAGGTAAGGGACAGTTTTCCATAAATTTAGCTTGCACATTTTGGAATGAATTCCCATGCATAAATATTTATAGAAGAATTCAAGCTGACAGATTCTTTTCCTATGGTTCAAAACCAGTTACAGGGAAAAAGGATTGTACTACTGAGCCTTCTGCAGCAATCAGATGTTGAAAATGTGTTTTAAATGATATTCCTTGCTCTGATAATATTAACCACTGACAAAATGCCATTTTTAGAGACTCTGAAATTACTTTGCCACCCTCAGTTGTGCTCCAAGTCACTTGGGGATATGGGACATGAGTTAAGGAAGGAAGAAACCTTTTGAAATGGAATCAATATATATTGTAATCCCAGCCCAAAAGATTTAGAAAGACTATTTTTGTAGAAGAATTTCCCTCAGGATATTTTCATCTCATCATGTTCTAATACACATTTTAACATTTATTCTTAATTTCCATTTACTCCACTACCACCTGAATGAAATGTATTTATCTTCATACAGGCATTCCAGGGTTTATTAACAGAATTACATTAATGTATAATTAGCTGGATTATAAATCCACATTACAGTAGCCAAGGGTATTTTCACAAAGTTATGAAGATAATAATTTTGCATAAAATGCAGTCACTGTACCTGGGAGGAAAAGAGTTGGCTTTCCCAAGTTGGTCCAACCTGAAAAGCAAACAGAAAATTACCGGCAGAGCAATTACCAAGCAACTTAAACTCTGTTGCTAAGAATGGGAGCATAATTTACATGAGAATTTACAGTAGCTCTAAACCCAAACCAAAACAAGCAAAAACATGAGATTAGAATGACTTTCTGCACACACAGTCAGCAGTTTAGCTCTTTAAGCTTTTCCTCCAAAATCAAACCTTACTATTGTTATTTTCATGAGTACTAACATTTCTCAGACTTTCAAGCTGTAACTAAAACATAGTTCTCCCATGCCCTATGTCATCTAATAACAAAGACTACAAACAGAAAAAATTCTTAATAACATTTGCAACTATTCCTAGAGCTTCATGAAGGTGGATTTAATATCTATATATGTTGACACAGTAGAGTTCATTCAATAGTTGTTTTTTTTTTTCGTTTTATTTAAGGGCCAGGGGAGTTCATTCTGGTGTCCCAGTCCACAGCATTAATTTTAAAAGAAAAAAAGCACTTTGTGCTGAAACAGAAGAGAATAGTTTTGTGGCAAAATATTTCAGCTGCAAATCCCAAACTTGGATAAAGCATGTGCATGGAGGAATGTGGGCAGGGAAAAGTTCCAGATAGTGAAGCACAAGTGAAACAGATTTCTCTCAGTTGTGAAGAACCACACAGTGGAAAGAGAAAGGTAAATCATTATTTGAAAAGTTTTTCTTTCCTAAGAAGAGGACAGAAAAGCTTGGATCACACCATAAACTTCACAGCATGCACCTTCATTTTTTTAACTCCACTTGGAAGAAAAGGAGAGGAGAATAAAGAGTAATTGTAAACTTGGTCATAAAAAGGGTTAAAAATGGCTCCAAGTTAAATCCTCCAGATATTGTGCTCTCTGCTGTGCTTGCAATTTTGGACAATTACTGTTCATTAAATATACATCTCTCCTAAAGCCAGCTGGCACTAGAGAAATCAGGTATGAGGTAGACAGGGCCCAGCTTCTTTGAAGTTCTTTTATGCAAACCATCATGTTGAGGTGTCCTTGGGTGTACTGCTCAATCACGTCACGGACCTCGTATGGCTTCCGAGCTTGCTGGGAAAGAAGGCAGGCAGAACGTTGAAAGGTGAGTATTGGCCAAACAGGATTTCTATTTCTGACAGACCTTCATTCTATTTTTTTATCTGCCTATTTGCCTTCCATTTTGAAATAGTTGTTGTAAAAAATAACAAAATATGCAGCCTTTGTGGGAGTGAATATTTTTTGTGGAGATGGAGCCAAATAATTCCCGTTACTGTCAGTTAGAGTCACATCTTCATGTTGCTCCATACTGAGCAAAATATTAGCCCTTCACAGTGTATTTGGGAAGCACGAACCCAAGATGGATAATTATCTGTGACCCCCATGTGCAGTATCTCCTGGCTCATTCCAAAGCCATGCGTTAATCATAGTGTCAGGGGACTGAACCCTAGGGACTGACCCAACTCAGAGCACCTGGACCCAGAATCAAATGTCACTGAAGACCAATGATGTCTGGTGACAGAAATATTGCTGCTTGAAGAACAGGGAGTCCAGATAGTCTGCATAAGTTAGGAGTTTGCTGCACATAGGTTTTGTTTGTGCTCCTTTGTCTTTCATGATACCTTCAAGATCAGAAGAAAAGGTGCAATTCAATTAAAAAAGTACAGATAAAAAAATGCAGGAGAGTTGAAAAACTGCCACCTATCCAGCTATATTCCCATCCTAATGAAAATCCAGATGCTTGTGCCAAGCTCTGGTTTCTTGTTGCAACTACTGTGGCCAAATTTTGAAACAAGTCTACAGAATTTGCATAAAGTGATGCAGTTATAAAAAGTACAGCACAGTGAAATTTTAGCAAGTAAAATCAATGTGTGTGTGGAAGTATAAATGCAAATCATGGTCTTTTTGAAAGACCAGCATTTTGAGAACCCTTATGGGAAATGTGGGACAAGATGTCTCCCTATTTGGCTCTGACTCAAGAAAAGAAGGGAGGGGAGAAAAAAAAGCAAAGGTAAACTTCAAATCTAGTAATTGGAAATTACTGAAAACAGCTCATTAGTCATCTTGTTGTCTGTTTGCACTCTGACAGAGTGGCTCAGCCAGAGCCATTAGCATGCACTACTGCACACATGCATTGAACACCTACAGTATGTGCTGGAGTCATGCTTGGAAGGCAGCCACACAATCCTAGAAATTTCAAATGAAAGCCTGGAACTGGAATGGAAACAAATCCTGTGAGATGAATGAAGAAGCAAGAGCTCTTCGTGACAAAATGTCTTCCCTGTACTCAGCACTTACCTACACCAACACTTTCAGAAGAGTTATGGCTTTGGAGGTGTGTGTGTGTGCATTTGAGTGCATTTGGGAGCAGGGGCTTTGTGGGAGAGGGAGGTTTCAGCTTTCAGCTTATCGTTTGGTTTTTGGTTGTTTGTTTTTTCTCCCCCTTCTCCAGCTCCACTTTTGCAGATGCTAACACATCACTATTTCTGGCCAGAAAAGCAGCCTATTGTTTTCACCCCAAGAAGTAATGCCAGTATCACTCTTTAGATGGACTAGTGGGGGTGCCTGGAGAGCATTTTGGCTAAATCTTGTATCCTTTCCTTTGGACAATCTCTATGTAAACACCATGCATGGCACAGAGCCTAGATGTGCTGGGGAGTCTTCCCCTCCCCTCTCCCCCACGGGCTACTATGTGCATGATTAATTCTACTCAGTCCCAGTGAAATTTCTTTTCCCTCTCAAAAGAGAGAGAAAATGTCTGTTATCCCTTTTACCAAATCAACAGCTCTGAATCCTACAGTTGCAAAGTGCTGGACACTGCAATCTGCCTGAATCGTCTCTGAAACTGAGCAAAAGTATCCCTCCAGCTTTCACCATTTCCCCCTCCTCTTTCTCCATAAATCTTTGGATCTGGTCATCTTATGTCTTGCCAAACTTTGGCACAATCCTCTGTCATGTTTTTATTAGGAAATGCTAGAACAATACAACTGAAGTCAGGAGGTAATGGGCTTCCACAGAAGTGTGCTAAATGCAGCACTTGAACAACTCCTTTGACTTTCTTTCTGTTCATAATCCCAAATCCTGGCCATTTGAGCTCAGTATTCCACATTTCACATACAAAAGTAAATAATATTACACAGCTTTGAACTTCCAAAATCTAATTAGTATGCAGAGTCCTATAAACTGTATTTCATGGCCCCAAGAAAGGAAGAAGCAAAAAATTATTCTTTCTTCTTCTTCCTTGTCACTGAGTCACAGAATTCTCTCCATAGATTGATGAAATTCTGTTTTTAAGGTTTGGCATGACTGCTACTGTCTGATAGCTCCAGAACATTAGGTCTCTGGTGGTTTGAAATATTCTAATATTTAACCTAACTCATTTATAAACTGATTTTGTTTTACTGAACTGGCGTCTCTATTTTCTTTTCTTTTTTTTTCTGAAATTTCCCATGGTGTTTATCTCTCTGGTATATTTACAATATAATCCTGTTCTCCTGTTTTTCTGAGTTGAACAAATGGACTTCTAGTCTTCTTTCAAGTGCTAGGGTTATCTGAAGATACACATATGCATGAGATTAGGAGATATATAAGATATTCTATCCGCCCTAATTTAGAGTCTTCTGAGTGCTGGAATCTCATCTCAGATTTATCCCTTGCATTTAAGTGCTCAGCTCTGATCAAACTTCCCTGAAATGAAGCTTTTTGATTTATTTTTTTAAAACCTCTTCAGAAGGATTATGAAAGGCCATTAACTTGCTGTGGAGCCTCTTGGACAAAAGAATGATGAACATTGAGATGAAAATAATGAAGGCTTTGAAAATTAGTCCAGAAGTTATTTTTTCATTTCCATGGCATTTCCAGACCATGGATGATGAGAATGATATCAGGATCACATTCCAAACAAGTTTTATCATAATTAGTCTCTCTGAGCAGGCAAAATGAAACAGTATTTTCAATGCTGCACATTTAGTTTGAGCACTTTATAACCTGATTGAGAAAATTAACTGAACACTTCATAAAGACAGCAAATTTCCAGAATTTCCAGGTGGTCCACAATTTTATAAAATATGGCCTATGAGGTCCCTTTCTACGAAATTCATTTATAAATGTGGGTCACACCTGTGAAAGCAACTTTGCACCCACAGTACTGGTCAGTGAGAGCTATTGATCAGTCAGCCATACACAGCACAGGACTGAACATTTCCTAATTGATTAGATGACTGATAACATTCTTGTTATGATCAGTATTTTTGCAGACACCCTGACATAGGTTTCATTCACCCCAACACCAGTGTTTTCTTCACTTCTGCCAGTGGATGAAGACGTATTGGTCAGTATAGTTAAACAAACAGAGCATCAAAAACAAGTGCAATAAAAAAAAAAGAGAAGTAAAAATTAACAATGCTGCCTCCACAGTCAGGGGTTTGTAGCATACTACATCCACACATCACTGATAATTTTCCCCACACCGTTAAAAAATCCACAAAAGGTGTGAGCCCAAGAACTTCAAGAATACTTTTGACTTATTGCAACCATGTTCACCAACACAAGTCCACTCTGAGAGCACCTTTGATGTCACACAAGCTCACAAGATGCACTTGTAATTAATCCTGCTTACCTGAAATTTCGTTCCGGCCACAAAATACTGCATTCTCCTGATGATTTTCACAGCTGTTCTGTGTGCTTCAGTCAGTCTGCCAAGGAACACAAACACAGACAGACATCAGCTGGGGGGGAAGGAAGGTGGAAAAATGTCTTAATGGAAGATGTTGACTCCAAGGACCAAAATCTACAACTATGTTTTATTTTTACAATGTAAAACTGGAGCATAGCAAGATGTGAGTGCATGGATGCTTTATTCTGCTGCTTTGCCTTCCTGCAAATTGTGGTTCTTAGTATTCAAAACTGATAAGTGAGACAAGGAAGGCAGGTGTACAAAAATAATACATGTGGAAGGGATTAGACAGGATTACTGTCAATGCATACAACTAGCATCAGTTTGAAGAATGTGAAATGTTTTTAGAACCATGAGTGCATTCCTTATTTAGCATTTACTGAGTGTTTGCCCATGAGCTCTATTGCACAGAAATTAAGTTCTTTAAAAAGTACTTTGAAGGAAAGAAAAATCAAAGTGTCCTAAAAAAAAAGTGAATAAAAATGAACACAACACATCATCTCAGCACATGTGTGTTTCTGTACTGGTATTCAAACACAGAAAGGGATATTTTGTAGCTCATCTGGATCACTTCACCTAGAAGATTCTGCATTTGCAGAGTATGAATTGTGCCACTTAGCAGGCAGTTAATGACCACACCTCTTCTTTATGATGAAATTTGGCAGGGTAGAGAGGAAGCAGGAACATGGTAATTACAAGAATGAGTATTTTCTTTAAGAACTGTCTCCTTCCCAGTGGACTCCTTTATTCATTCAAAATAAGTTAATTAAAGAAAACAAAATTTTCTTTCCAAGGAAGCTGTATTGTTGGGAAATCTAAGTTTTATATGGACATAATCCTTGAGATGTGATGATAATCCCAGGAAAACATTCTGGCAAGAGTTTCCTGAAAATATGATATGCTGTCTCTTCCCACTGTGTGTGGCTGGGGAAAAGGAAGTATTGGCTTAACCACCTACTTGGTTAAGTACCATAGTTAACTACCATAGTTTAGAGACAAATCTTTAAAAAGGGGAAAGCCTACAGTAGATCATTTCAAAGTGAATGAAATAAAGGCTAAACAA
The DNA here is from genome assembly GCF_001522545.3 of Parus major. Lineage (NCBI taxonomy): Eukaryota > Metazoa > Chordata > Aves > Passeriformes > Paridae > Parus > Parus major. The sequence goes on along the minus strand of NC_031773.1, from coordinate 70,718,182 downwards.
GCAGGGACTGTGTTTTAAGAATTAGCATACTAATTCATTTTTATAATTATTTGTTGGGGGAAATAGTGCTTATCAAAGAATCATAGAATATGCTGAGTTGGAAGGGACCCATTGGGATCTTTGTATCCAACTCCTGGCCCTGTACCCCAATAATCCCACCCTGTGCCTGAGAGCTTCTGACCAGGTGAAGATGCCACAGCCACAGGCTTTTAAAATAAATTTTCAGTAGCTTTTTCTTGCTCTTTCCACTTCAACTCCCAGCAGAATATCAAATACATGCACAAATAGTTGTCTGTCCTGCCTGTATGCCCATATTTCATTTATCTGTGTATATCCGTGTAGATGTCCACATAAACACACTCATACGTGCAAACACACAGGAGAGACAGCAGGGTGAATGTGACTGAAGAACACTTTTGTTGTACACCATCAGCAGCACCGCTGAGGAGGAATCTTTACATTTGTGTAAGCCCATCAAGGAGATTTCAGAAGTGTCACTGATGAGCTAGCAGCAGTTTAGCCTGCAGGACCTTTATTATGGCGGAATAAAGCTCTCGGCTTGACATTCAGGGCCCCAGCTGAGCTCCTGTGGCTGCTGACTAGAACAGAGATTACATTCTGCTTGCAAATGGCACAGAATTGATAGAGAAATCTTTGTCAGCCCCTACAACTATTATTTATTTTTTTTTAATAACTGGAAAAGAATCACAGTTTAAGATTTAGGTGTTAGCCTACCTCCCTTGTGTAGCAGTTAAGATAAAAACTTGAAATTATGCCCTAGGAATAAATGATGTGAAACTTCATATATATACTTGAGGGTTTTTTTTATTAGACTAATCCATATGAGATGGTTCAGGCACTGTTTAAACAGGCTTAAATAGACAAGCTTAAAGAATTCAGAGGTGGAACCACACCAAGGTGGTAATTTTGTCCTAATTTCCCTCCTTCAGCAGAAATCAGGGCTACAGAACTTTTTCCATTGTGTTACCAAGCTAAAGTTTTCAAAACCATGAGACTGAACTCTTGGAATTTGATGCATAGCTAAACAGCCTCATTCTTACAGAGAAAAGTCATTTATTTGTGAAATATAGCTGATGTTATAAATGCAAAGGCAAATATTGATTTATAAATGAAAAGAAAGATTTATTAATGAACAACGGAAAGCAACAATGATAAAATACCACAATAAAAATAGTCAGCGCAGCGCTGGGTGGACAGGGTCTACACCAAAGGTATAGGTTTCCCAAATCCACGTCTGAGGGTTTCCAGGCTTGGGTTTTTATAGAGATTTTATGTCCTTGGGCTAAAATTCCAAGCAGGTTCCATTCACCAAATGTCCCTGATTGTCCAGAGAATGGATTTCCTGGCATGGAATAATAGAGTCAACTGGGGTTTGGGCAGAGTCTCCTCATATGCAAAGGAGACTCTATATGTATTTCAACTGGTTTCATCAAGGCAGGGTAGTGGAATCCGGGCTGGCACAGATGAGTATCTGGGCCGTGTTCTTCTCTTTTGTCATTTTTGATTGCTCCTTCCTCTCCCGGTCTGACAGGTGGGGTGTTCAGGTCCGGTGGTGATTGTCTTTTTGGAGTCTGTCTCTTTGCAACTTGATTGCTCCCTACAGAAATCTGTAGGGCGTCGCTTGGGTCCGGAGGTTGGTGATTCTCTGAGCCAGTTCTATTGTGTCCTTGATGGCCCTCATCTTGTCAGTTTTATCTGAGTAGATGGGTTTCTCCTGAGTTCGTTATCTTGGTTGCTGGTGGCAATCTGTCCTTTTCCAACAAGGGGGTTTTTTTCTGACCAGACCCGGAGCGGGGGGGGGTTTTTTACATTTTATATTACACTTTATTACAAACATATTTCTCTTATATCTTTCCGAATTTTTAATCCATGCAATAATTTATCACACTGAGAAGGTCACCCAAAAATCATTCCAAAGCACTTGATATCATTGTGTTCCAGTTGGCAAAACTCACACCAATCTCACTGGGAGAAAATTCTGAAATAGAACTGACTGCTCACATTTGATGGTCACTAGTTTTAAACTGAGATTCAGAAATGTGTGAAACCTGACTTTGATGGAAAAATAGCATGAAAAGGTGCAAATCCATAGACTGAGACATATGAATAAGTCATCTTAATTGTCCCAATAAAAATCCCCAGGGAGCACAGCAGCTCCAGGTGAAAAAAAACTCCTGCTCTGTACTGCAAGCAGAGCTATCTTTCTGATAGGGGGTTGAGGCACTGTGGCAGTGATCCTAAACATTTTTTTGAGATTTTAGCTGACTTTCATCAGTTTCCGCCCACTAATGTCCATAATGGATAATTATAGCTACTACTGACCAGGTAATATTTATCCCTGAATGTAGCCCAACGTATCTACCGTGCTAAACTTTTCATTTTTTCTCAAACTCCTGGATTTGGGCAATACTCTTTCAGCCTTGAAGGTGTTGGTCTGTCATGTGCCAGAAACATCCACCAGGAGAGAACAAATGGACAGAGATACTCTGGGCCCTGCTTAGGTAGTGCTCAGGAGGAGCAGATCACCACTTGAAGCAATCTCTGGGACACTTCAGGATAAGCAGCTGATGAGACAACAGCCTGAGAGGGGTGTGGCTGACACCACATTTGCACGTTCTGTCCCTGTGGCATTTTCTATGGAAACAATACAGATAGGGGCAGATCTACACAGGGATTATAGTCTTACACTCCCTCGCGGTTGCAGGGAGGATTCACCAACTTTCATAGACTGGTTCCAAACAGTATCACCTAGCCACTTGCTCTAAGCAGGAACAGAAATGGGTGGGCGCCCACAACTCTGTCCCGCATAGCAGCCAAACTCTCCTGCCTCTGCACACCAGATGGCAGTGGCACATACACACACACACACACACACACACACACACACACACACACACACACACACACACACAAACATACACATACACACAGATATACATACACACAAACATACACAGACATACACAAACAAACATACACAAACACACACATACAGACACACACGTACAAAAATACATACACACAGATACACATACACACACACATACAGACATACAGACATACACACACTCATAGAAGCACACAAACACATATAGACACACACACATATACACACAATCATATGCCCACACACACACATACACACACACATACATAGACAAATGAACACACATATATATATACACATGAACCCACACACAGATATGCACACACACACACATACACACACAAATACACAAATACACACACACATACACACACTTATAAAACACAGACATACACACACACATACACATATACACACACACCCATATAAACACACACAAATACACACACACACACATAGACACACACACACACAGAGGCATACACAGACTCATACATAAACACAAACATGCACATACCTATGCAGACACACAAATACAGACATATACCCACACACACAGACATACACAAACATACACACACAAATACATACACATACACACACAAATATAAACACACACACAGAAACACAGACATACACACACAAAAATACACAAACACACACATACACACACAGATACACATGCACACATACATACACACACAAAAACACACACAAACATACACACACAGACACACATACATGGACACACACACACACACAGATGCATACACACACAGATATACATACACACAAAATACATACACACAGACACACACATACAGACACACATACACACACGCACAGATAAAATACACAAACATACATGAACACAAACACACACAGACATACACACACATAAACACACACACACACACACACAGATACACACGTATATACGCACATACACACACGCTTACATACACACACTCAGACACGCAAACACACACACAAACACATTTACAAACACACACACACACACAGCAAACCCTTACACACACACACGACACACATAAACACACACAGATACACATACACATACCTACACACATACACATATATATAGACACACACACATATACACACAATCATATGTCCACACACATACACACACATATAAACGCACGCACACATACACACATAGACAAATGAACACACACATATATACACACATAAACACACATACACACATACAGAAACACTCACACACACATACACACATCTATACACACACATATATACACAGACAGACACGGACACACACATACATGCACACACACACAAACACACACATACACACACATACATACACACACAAATAAACACACATAAATACACACAATCACAGACACACACATACACACCCATTTGCACACACACACCTACACACATATACACATATACACACACTCACATAGACACATATACACAGACACACATATACAGACATAGAAGCACTCATACACGCAAACACACACATACACAGACACACACACATACACAGACACACACACATACAGACACATACACAGACACATATATACACAAACGCACACATACACACCTATACACACATACACACACACACACACACATGCACACATACACACACATTCACCCACACAAATACACACACACACGTACACACACACATAAATACATACATGCACATAAACACACATACAAACACAGAATCACAACTATAAACACACACACCTACACACACATACACACACAGACACATACATACACCCATAAACATACACACACATTAACACACACAAATACATACACATACACACACCCACACAAAAACACCCACACATACACACACACACACGTACACACATATACACACACTCATAGACACACACACATATACACACACATATATATACACAAATATATACACATACACACACATATATACACACACACTCATACACACACATACATATATGCACATACAAACATACACACACATAGACACACATGTACATATATATAAGCACACATACACATACACTGACACACACACAGAGACATACATGCACTCACACACACCCATACACACACACCGACACACACACATACATATGCACACATACACACACATACAAACATACACACACACATAGATACACATGCACACACATACACACATGCACACACACATACACACATGCATACACACACACATACACAGATACACATACCTATGCACACACACACATATACGCGCACATAAACGCACATACACACACACAGTCACACATATACACACACATGCACGCATACACACACAGACACACACACACACACATACAGACACACTGACATACACATAGACCCATACACACACACAGACATACACATGCACAGACGCGTGTACAGACACACATATACATACACACATATGCACTCGCACACAGACACATACACAAATACACACACACATTCATACATACATAAGGAGATGCTTTCCAGCACATGAAGAAATTTAATTATTTTAAAAAGTTTACCCAGAAACCCAAGCTCATCATAAGGATGGAGTCCACACTGAGGTGGAGTGTGTGGTTTGTATTGGGTAGGTTGTTTTGTGTGTATGTTATGCTCAAAATAATATAATATATATAAAATAAAATAATATAATTAGAGCTTTATTGACATAATTCCATACTTTTCCATCTTTTAACCTAAACAACAGGAAATAATATTTTGTCAAGACCCTTCCTTAAAATGCTTAGTAAAGGAGAACATGACATTTGAACATAAGTGATCTGACTTTGGGAAAGTTATGAGCACGTAAATTAATAATAGAATCTTGCAACATCTATAACTATAATGAATACCATGAAATGTCTACTGAAATAACATATCCTTGGATCCATAAATAGTACTGACATAGTCTCTGTGTCTTCAATAGGACCCAAGGCAGCTCATGTTCCTTACCTCTCTGCTCAAGGATTTCTCAGCATGATGCTCAATTTTAAAAGGGCTCAAAACTGTCCTTAATTACAATGAGTCGCTCCTCATTTGGCTCCTGGGCTGTTGCTGTGGTAGGGCAGGGAGGAAGGGGAGTGGGTGGTGGTCCTGGGTCATGGATGTTCTCACAGTCTCCACCCTGGTGGGATGCTCAGAATCACTTGGCAGCTACTCTGGAAGGGCTGGGGAAGGGGACATCCCTTGGCTGGCTCAGCCTCCCCTCTGCAGGTTCTGGGTGTGCCTGTGTGGGTGCAGAGCCTGGTGAGACAGCTGTGTGCCCAAGGGCTACTGCAGACTGGGTTTGCTCCTCTGCTCAGGGCTCAGACAGCAATGAAAGACATCACTTTCAGCTAAAACACTTGGGTGTATTTAAGACTTTTTCTTTTTTTTTTTTTTTATTTTTTTTTAATTGCAGGAAGGCTGTAGCTTAAGCCAAAGAAGACAAACGTTTTCTTTTTTGTTGGAAATAATTGAACCAGAATAGAAAACAGAGATGATGAAATCCAAAGCAACTGTAAAAACTATCTCACAGGGATGTTTTTATAATCTTTCTTTGATATAGCATTCTGTTTGTTAAAAGCTGGTATTGACCAGTTCAGATGTCCCCTTTTTCTTCTTCTGTATGGAGTCTGATAACTTCCTAAGTCTAATGTGCTTAGGAGCATTCATGAAAAGTTTTAAGTAAAAAAAGATACCTAAATGGACCCTAAAGCCAGGCAGAGTGACAACTATTGCAGGCCATGCTGAGGTACAGGTCAAGCCTCCAAACAAGCTTGTTATCAGTGGGATGCATTTTCAGTCCAGCAGCATTTTTTAATCATAAGAGTTGACTTTAGTGCAGGGATCAGGGAAGGGACTTTGCTGAGGCTGGTCGACAGGGTAGCTGCAGATAGTGGCACATGCATTCCAGACGGGTTTTCTTGACTTTAATTCAGGTGTCATGAATTAGAGGAGTTATTCAGTGTAAAATCGTGAGCTGTGGAAAATAAAGGCCAGTTCAGTAAGGTCAATGTTGGGGGTTGGCTGCACTTCCTTTTGTTCCTTCTCACCTATGGAATTTTTTGCCCGTTAGTTGTGGGGAATCCTGATTTCTGGGTTATTTGTTGGGTGCTTGAGAAACACAGGGATTTTGGCTGGGCCCAGGGGGGAAGTGGAGCAGGGAGAAGGGATGATGGGGGCAGCTGGGGGCTGGCTGGTTTCTTGGGCTGAAGAGTGAGACACTCTATCGGAGCTGTTGTGGCTGGGAGAAGGGAATTCGCCATCACCCAGATGGAGCTGCTGCTTCTTCTCCTTCTTCTTTCTTCCTTGGTGGCCTTGGACCCCCTGTCCTGCCGGGACGTGTGGCAGTGCCAGCCACCACCGCGGAGCTGCTGATACACCTCAGCCACCGGCCCAGGATCTCAGCTCATCCCTGCTGTTTCCAGCTGAGTGTTCCTCAGAGCCCTGCAGGAGCACCAGGACTGACTGCCCAAGGGGGTTTGTGAAACAAAGCCTCTCCTCCATCCTTTCCCATCTTGGCTGAGAAGGCTGGGGTCCCTGGTTCTGTTTTGTTTTAACTCTGTAGTTATTGTTGTTTGTGTGCCTTGTTATACATACTAGTAAAGAACTGTTATTCCTATCCCCAGAGCTCTGCCTGAGAGCCCCTTGATTTCAAAATTATAGTGATTTGGAGGGAGGAGGTCTACATTTTCCTTCCAAGGGAGGCTCCTTCCCTTCCTACCAGACACCTGTCTTCCGTACCAAGACCGTCAATTATAGCTCTATGTCCCAGTTTGCAAAACTGGTTTGAAGATACATGCTCACAGTACTTCGGTTACTACTGAGCTTCATTCATTTGTCAGATTTTGATTGCTTAGCAGAAAAACACATACAGAATCACACTAACTCTGTTTTAATACTGGTCCCTGCGTGGTTGGTAAGTCCTGCCCAGAGTAACATACAGCATCATCTGGTCTGGAGCTGTCCAATGGGCATTAGTTTCTAAGCCAGCACAAATAGGTACTAGATCAGTGATGGCAACTGAAATGTACAGGAGTTACTTGAGAACTCTGCCTTTTTGTTTTTCTATCACATCTGATTAGCATTATTTGCTTTCCAGCTCTGTTTCTGGGAAGAACATTGATTCCTAGTCCAAAATTTTAATTTTATCCATGTGCAATTATCTCAAATGGGCTGATATTTTATTGGTAAAATTTAAAGGAAATCTTATTTGCACTGAAAGCAAGGGAAAAGAAGGGGGGGAACAGAGAAATCAGAAAGAAGATAAGATTAGAGAGCTTCTCACAAGCAGATGCAGCAGTTGGTCTGTATCAAGTCACACACACACACAATATGAACCTTCTATTGCTGGAGAGAAGTGGTGGAGAGACATAGTTCTCATCACAAGGGAAAGGAGCTTATGTAATGTGGTTTTAAAACTGAGAGAAGCTGAAATATCCAAATAAAAAAAAAAAAAAAATCACCGTCCCTGTAAATGAAAATATTATTGCCTTCAGCAAAGCCAAGCCAGATGAAATGCCTTGAGCCTTTTAAACCACATGAATGAAGAGAAGGTTGCAGCTTGAGGCTGACATGCAAACACCTGAACTGATTCCGAAGTTCATCCCAAGCCAAGAGCAGCAGAGAAATAACAAGAGAGATTTCCAGTTTTGTAATATTTCATCAAAGCCTTGTAAAGAACAGATACTTCTGGAGCATTTCCACCACTTATACGATGGAAATTATATAAGATCCTATTTGCACTGAAACCTGAGGGAATATATCTGAAAATGTTGACACAATTTTCCCCTTTATTCCTAATCACCATTCCACCTTAAACCTACCTCATCGCTATTCTAACCATATCGTTACCAGAACCTTTTCAAGCCCGTGTTTGGCTCAAAGTTACAAATAAATTAGGATTGGCTCCTCTCAAAACAGAGCAGCATGAAGGCCTATTTGGCTTCACCACGGCCTGCTGACAGTCTCAGTTTGTGAAGGAATGTGCAGACTACAAATCCCTCCTCTGCAGGTACAGTCTCAGGTAGGAAAGAATAGAGAAGTGAAAGAGTACAGTTTGTGAGGGGGAGCTTTCTGGGATCTGGTTGTTTTGCTGAAGATTTTATGGCATTTTCTGTCTTCACCCACCACCCCCCATCCCACATACACTGCTGCCTCTGAATTCATTCCAGAACACAGCTGCCTCTACTTCTACCTGCCCCTTTAAGCTGACCTTCCCTGAAGTGAATGGGAAAGAAAGCAGATTTCCTACAGGAGGGAATTTATGGGCAGGGAGGACAGAGCAGGGACAGGACAACAGCTCTAAGGACAAACTGCCAGAAGAGGAAGAACTAGGACATTGTTTAGAGGGAACAACAGGCTAGACAATATACTGGCAAAGGAAACACCACTGGGAGAAGCAGCAGAACAGGGTGATTTCTTAATGTTCTCCAGGAACTGAATAAAGTAAGTAAAAAGCTCCTGAAAATGCTCAGAGGTAAATGTAAGCTGCTCACTGAATGTGATTTCATGAAGAAGAAAAGCCCCTGAACTTGGAGTTGTTTTTCTCAACTGCAGACAGCTGAAGTTCTCAGCTATAAGTTTGTTCTGTAATTTTACAAAGTGGGTTTATTAAGAAAGTGGGAGAAAAGAACTGTGTTAGTCCCCTGCTAATTAAATTCATAATTAAAATGAGCAATTAAGCTTACTACAGAATGCTCTTGTGTCTGGATGCTCAACTGCCCTTGAACAACAACTCATCTGGTGAACTGTCTCTGAGAACTAAAGTAGCCTTTGGATATTTATAGTTGACATTTTCCTCTATTTTTTGTTGGCAGCAAAATAAAAATCCCTGGTCTCTTTTCTGCCATTTTATTTCTTCCATTCTTTCTGCAACATCAGAACAAACAAGATGATGTCATAGGGATGTCTTTTCAGTGTGGAAATGCAAACACAGAAAGATTTTCTTTTTTTTTTTTTCTGAGTAAACAGCTTCTAGAAATTGGCACAATAACTTCCTGTGTTAGTGCTGACCATCACTACTGCTGGTGCCAGGATAGGTGAAACACTCCTGTCTCCATGCCAGTTCTCATTTGCTTACCCTCAAGCCACAAATCCCTTCTTGGGATGTTGACAGATGCTGGCAGATAATGACACGTTTTTATCCCACATATGACAGCATTCACTGATCGTAGCAGCTAAGTATTTTATTTTTTTTAACTTCTCTCTCCTTAAAACTTAGTCTTCATCAATTAATCTTTTAAAAAATACCCACAGACTATCTATCTGGTAAAAGACACTGCAGAGACAGCCATCACCAAGTCCAAACAACTTCCCATAGATGTCCAAACAACTTTTCATAGATGTCTTTCAGATGTGAATAGCCTTCACATCTGTGCAGCACAGGAATGGGACAGCATTATTCCATAGGTTCTGGTTTGCTCACTTTAAAAAAAATGCCACAAGCAAAATTAATGAACTTTAGGACTTCATTTTCCTCTTCACCGTGTTCAGCATTTATGGGAACTATGTGGTGTTGTTAATATACACCAATGACTGAGCACTGTATTTATGCCTCAATGATTTTCTGTCATGAGAATATAATGCCTGGCAAAGTCTGATTCTCTGAAATAACAGTTTGTTTGGCATCATTAATCTTAATTCCTATCTTGCCTGAATAGGAATTGGAAAACAGTTGTTATAAATGCAAAGGCAAATCCGTGATATTAATTAAAAGAGAAATTTATTAATAAGCAACAAAGGAAACAACGATAAAAATCCACAATAAAAAGATCAGCGCAGCG